>NC_051066.1:113004467-113155260 GCF_004664715.2 Peromyscus leucopus
CAAAGGCAGAATCTCACATTGAATTTTTCTGGTTTACAGCAATAAAGAATAGTGAGTATGTATTTTCTGTGCACATCTGTGGTGGTTTGAATAAGAATGGTTCTCACAGGCTCATATGTTTGAATACTTGGTCCCTAGTTGGTGGAACTGTTTGGGAAGGATTAGGAGGTGTGGCCTTGTTGGAGAAGGTGTGTCACTTGTGGCAGGCCTTGAGGTTTCAAAAGACTCATGTCATGTCTGCATTCTTCTCTGCCTCCTGCTTTTGGGTCAAGATGTGAACTCTCAGCTCTTCCTGCTGCCATGTCTTTGCTCTGCCATCATGAACTCTAATCATATTCCTAATTAAATGCTATCTTTTAGAAGTTGCCTTGGTCATGGTGTTTTGTCACAGCTGTAAAAAAGTAACTGAACCAACACCTTTCCAGGTATGTGGGGGAGGAGAGTATAAGATAAGAATCAAGGGATAAAAGAAATGGAGAGAAAGCTGTACTTTTAAGTTTTTCCTTGCACTTGAATGTAGGATGAGTATCTGAGCCCAGCAAACTGTGACAGAAAAGAGAGGTGAGTATCCTGACAGTGGCAGGTGAGGGAGGCTTTTGCTATATTCCATGCATGGGGTCTTCATCAGTGCCCCTACCTTCATGTATGATGCACTTACAACCCAAGTAACTCTCAGCATGCATGCTGAGGAATCTTACCTTCCAGATGAGTCTCCTACACTACCTACCAAATTGCCATGTTTTCCTTCTGTGGACCTTTGAAATCCAAAAAGACTACATGAGTGTTGTACGAATTGCTAATAGGTTTTTTAATAAAAACCCAGAGCTAGAATATTGGGGTAGATCCTGAAAAATCAGAGAGACAAAGGAACAAGCCATTGCCACATCTCACTTCACCAATTCCACGACTTCTCTGCAATCCTCTGAGTCCTCACCCTAAAGGCTCCAGCCAAAAAAAGCCTCTAGCTGAAAGGGACACTTCTGCCGAAAAGCATTTAGTTCAGGTCTCCTCACACCTTATATACCTTTCTCTGCCCAGCCATCACTTCCCGGATTAAAGGTGTGTGCGCTTCCCGGTACTGGGATTAAAGGTGTGTGTCACCACTGCCTGGCTCTGTTTTCTCCCCTAGACTGAGTCAATCTCATGTAGTTCAGGGTGGCTTTGAACTCACAGAAATCCAGAGAGATCTCTGCCTCCCAAGTGCTAGGATTAAAGGTGTGTGCCCCACTGCCTGGCCTCTATGTTTAATCTAGTGGCTTGTTCTGTTCTCTGATCTTCAAGCCAATTTTATTAGGGTACACAATATATCACCACACATGAGTTTATCATGGGCTTCTAAATGGTAAGAAGGGGATTGAAGGGAGAATAAATCAAGGCCTCATCACTAATATGGATTCTGTAAGCATAATTACCAGACCCTGGGGATTACACTTTGGCTAGGGCTCATGATATTCAGTCAGTCTTAATATCTGTGAAACATCTACTATGTCCCCAACCCTATTCTGGCATCCAGTCCCATGTGAACATAAGGGTTGAGGGCATGTGTTCTGGGCCATGACCTAGGGAGAAGTTACTTAACCTCTTGCTCCTCATCTCCTTTGCATGGTGTAAATGAGGGTGATAATAAGAACCTTCTTAGTTGCTTGACATGAAGCAAATGATGCACAGTTAACTCCATTGCTTCTGGGCTCAGAAGATGGCCTTGTGCCTCTAATTTAGACCCAGATGACCCCAACTTTAGAAACAAATAGGCAATTGCTCATGAAGCAGCAAGAATCCTATGTCCCCCCTCAAATGCTGGGGGAACTGCATGGATGCTCTTTCTACCCAGCACCCCAGATCTCTCATTAATTGGTGGCCATCAGCAGAGCAGTAAAGAGAAGCCACCAACAATCCCCAATTCCCATTGGTGGTAACATCTGATCTAGCTCAATAGCATTTGTATGCTGGGGGTGGGAAGTAATCTGAAATGAAATGTGATGAAAAAAAATTCAATTTTACCAACTCCCTGCTTTCTGCCCTAGCCCCCACCTTTGATTTTCCCCTCACAGACCATGATAGGTATTAACTGGAAATAAATTTCACCTTCGGTAGAAGGACAGGCTAAGAATAGAATCACTGGTTGTTTTTTCAGATACCATATGAAAAATTTAGATTAAGTCAAGCTTCCTTTGTTCTCCTTGTCCTATTTTCTTTTATTAAAGATCCAAAGGCAGCACCATCCATTTCTGACATGCCTTCTGAGCATGCTTTGTTTCTGCTCCACTTACTGCCTGCTGCTTACTCATAGCGATAGTCACACTATCTGTAAAACTCCTAATGTAAGAGGATGAAAAGAAATTAGACTGCTGAGTCTCAAGGGCAGAGTAAGGAGAGAAGACAATGGCACCATAGCACACAGAGTTATTCTCCGTATGTCAGTTAGCTTTGTCTGTGTAACAAATGACCCCAATACTTAGTGAGGTCTAGAGAGTTCCATTTATTTAGCTCATAGTTGTACAAGTTAGCAGTTTGGATTGAGTTTGTCTCAAGTCATTATAAAGTTAGTTAGCAAGATCATTTGGCAGCTAGTTGGTCTAGATGATTTTTCTCTGTTCCTTAGAGTCTACCTCATGATCCACCAGACTAGCTAAGGGTGTTCACCTTCTGACTACATGGATATAGAGAGGGATGAAGAACCCCTCATTCCAGACAAGAGTCATTTCCACAGGTTGTTTTTCCTAATTGTCCTAGTCTACTTTCTACCACTGTGATAAACGTTGTGACCCAAAGCAACTTGGGGAGGAGGAAAGGGTTGATTTCATCTTGCAGTTTACAGTCCATCATGAAGGAAAATAAAGGTAGAACTGAAAGCAGGAACCTGGAGACAGGAACTGAAGCAGAGGTCAGGGAGCAGTCTCTTTACTGGCTTCCTCCTCATGGCTTGCTCAACCTGCTTTTTTATATAGCCCAGAACCACCTGCCCTAGGATGGCACTGCCCCCAGTGGGCTGGGCCCTCCAACATCAATCATTTATCAAAAAAAAAAAAATGCCTTACAGGCTTGCCTACAGGTCAGTATGATGGAAGCATTTTCCCAAATGAATTTCACTCTTTCCAGGTATCTAGCTGCTGTAAATTTGGGGAGAAAAAAAACTAACAAGGGTATGGTAAATACCCTGTATGGCTCTTTAATGTACAGTTTGCTGAGGCCCAGCCCCAAACACTGTGTTTGATTGGTAGGGCTGAGTCCTAAGAATTTGCATTTCTAGCCTACTCCCAGGAAATGCTGATATTGCAGGCCCATGCACCTCACAGTGAGGTGCTCTGCTCACAGCAGGATGGAGGAGCGCATTAGCAATTCTGCTTCACAGAGGAGAAAATGCAAGCTCACGTTCAGTAAAGAGGTCATGGACACACAGCTGGTCAACTCTGTGTTACATCCCCTTTCTAGTGCAGTTTCCTGGAGAACCATTAACACAGGCAATTTCCACTGCACACCAGAGTCCCTGTCTGCCTTATGGTGAGGCCACAGTGCTCAGAGAGGTGGTCCAGTACTTCAGTACAGCCTCTCAAAGAGCTGGGCATGTCTATACTGTAAATGTGAAGATTGCAGTCATTTATTTCCCCCATTCATTCATTTCCTTGATGATGGGCCCTGGCTATGAAGCCCTAGGAAGAACTACTATGAGCCCTGCCAGCAGCCTCCACAGACTGAGATTCGAGTTGTTTCTCACTAGAGGAATAACAGGCAGAAAGAAAGGCACAAATACATCACATTTTGCGACTACAGAAAAGAGCCCTCTCCAAGGGCCTCCATGATCTTTTAAACAACAAAGAGCCTCATAATGCTTTTGCTGAGTGTCTTAGGAAGAATAAAGGAACCTTCCTCTAATGTCAATGCCTTCCTGGCTCTCACAAAGTGGAATATAGCTTTCCTGGTCATGCAGCCTAGTCTGGAGCTTTCCAGATGTCTGCACTTATTCAGAGTGTGGTCTGTGGACCAGCAGCATTGTGAAAAACTTAATGAGAATGCTAACCACAGGTCCCACATGGGCCACTGTGGATAGAAAACAGGAATCTGTATGTTAAAAGTGCCAGCCAGCAGTGGTGGCTCACTTCCTTTAATCCCAGAACTGGGGAGGCAGAGACAGAGGATCTCTGAGTCTGAGGTCACCCTGGTCTAGAGTGAGTCCCAGGACAGTCAGAGCTACACATACATAGAGAAACCCTGTCTTATAAAACCAAAAAAAGAAAAAAGAAAAAAAGAAAAAGAGGGGGCTGAAAGAAGTATAAAGACAAAAGTGCAGCCAAGTTATCCTAAAACCTTCATGGGCTTTTATTTGAGATTGTACAGCTGGGTAACATCTTGTTCTCTAAAATAGGGTGAGTGTGCTAATGATCTTAGAAGGGGAAATTGGCTGTTTGGGCTGCAAGGGGCCCAGGAAATATGGACTAGAGAGTGGAAAACAGGTTTGGGCATTACTCTCCTTTAAACAGAACTAGCCTCCTCATCATGCCAGTTAAAGCTGACTTGTTCTTTGAGGACATTGATATCTCTTGCCTCCCCCCTCCTCCTTTTTCTTTCAAAGTCAGATAAACAACTTAGTTTTGATTGGGGATATGGGATTTTACCAAGAATGACTTTGTTTCAGTTTGACCCATGGGCCCATCGCAAGGCACCTCTAACCAATGGCCTCTCACACATTTTGTGACAGAAATGTGAGGCCTCATCTTTTCCTCACAGCTAGGCTCCATACTTTTCTTGTGCCAGACACCTGGATAATGTGCTTCCTTCTCAAGACCAGTCACAGTGCGCAGAGGGATGTAGAGAACTCAAAGACAAATGTAGCAAAAGCATGCACACTGAATGCCTGCAAGCCACAGAAGATTTCAGAAGAGACCTGGACCCAGGCCAGCCAGCCTCCTCCAGGAGATGCTGCTTGCAGGGCAGTAGAGAGGGTAATATAATGGCAAGTGTACAGATGTTTGGAGGATTTCAGTAAAGGCAAGAAGTCAGCCATTCACATTGGGTTTGTTCCTAAAAGAACAGAATTAATAAGCAAGAATTCTGATCCCCTGGAAATGTCAAACAAACCTGATGCTGCTTCCAAAAAGGAACACAAATCCACTTGAAGGAAGATGTGTTGCCCTTCGGATTAAAGCACCTAACCTTCCTTGCATGGGTTTTGTCTTTCTGTTGTGTTATTCATGAACTCTTTCATTTTCACCACATCTCCTGAGGTTTTGGCCAAATGCACTGCAGGACCAGAAAAGCTTGTTTGCCCAATGTATGTTCCTCTTCAAAAGTGAACTCATGGAAATTTTAGATATTTGTGTAGCTACAAAAGAGGAAATCTTAAATCTAGGGAGCTAAAAAGACCAAGAACCTTGGAGATTTGAGGTACATATTCTGTGTACACTGATGCTTGCTGGGTACATCTACCAGAAATGACAAAGAAGGATCAATGAGATTCCTAAGTTTGCTTTTTTGTAAGTCCAGCATAACCTTCTACAATTGTCCAGAACTCCACCATCTTTTAGTGAGCATTGAAAAACCTGTTGTTTGTTTGTTCTCCAGAAGATTTTGAGGATATTTTCTATGTTTGGGGCACACTGAGGACAGGCACAACAATTTGGTAGTGGCAAAGAATAATTTTCCTTTTTTTAATTGTATAAAAAGAGCTATACAATTCCGAGATCCTCCTCACCTCCATACCTGCCTGACTTTATGTTCTTTCTCTCAATTTCAAAAAGCAAAAAAAAAAAAAACATGAAAACAAGAAACAAAATGAAACAGACCCCCTCGCCCCCAAAAACCCACAAAGATGAAAATCAAGACAAACAAAAGACCAATGACATACAAAATACCAGGAAAAAAGCAAACGAAACAAAGAGGTCACAAAAATACAACTGAGTTCCTTTTATGTTGGCAAACTACTCCTGGCCTGCCATGGAGCCTGTCCTGAAATGTGGTTGATAGATCCAGTGACACTCCACTGGAGGAAACTGATTTTCCCTTTACCAGCAAATACCAATTACAAATAGCTTCATTATGGATGGGATCCCATGTCCACTCCCCGTCTTATCAATGGGATCCCATCTGGTTTGAGCTTGTGCATGTCTCAAGTGTGATGCCACAATCTCTGCCACAGTGAGTTCATATGTGCATCACACTTCTTGTGAATAGAAAGTACATGTATGTACATGGTAAAGTACAACCATCAACTCTGCTCTTAAAATCTTTACATAGATCCCCGAGGCCTCCATTTAGGACTGTATACTCCAAGGTCTCTCACTCTGCACATTGTCCAGTGATGAGTTTCTGTGTTAATTCCCATCTACTGCAAGAGGAAGCTTCCCTGATATGGGTTAAGTGAGGTACTGACCAATGGGTATAGCAACATGTCATTTTACCATTATGTTCCTTCAGCAGATACTGTTAGGTTTTCCCATGGGCCCATGACTTCTCTAGTCTCAGGTTCTTGACTACTTGAGCAGTATCAAGTATAAGTACCATCTGATGAAGTGGACCTTAAATCCAAGCAGAAAGTTGTTGGTTATGCACATAAAGCATTTGTACCATCAGTATATCTTGCTGCAGGTCATTGTTATTGATTACAGCGTTTGTAGCTGGGTAATATTGATGACTACATTTCTCTTCTGGTAGTTCCAGAATACTAGCCATAGAGTGAATATTTTAGTTAGGCACCAGCTTGACTTCTCCGTGTTTAATGACATAATTGTTGTCTTCAGCCATAGGGTTAGGGTTAGGGTAAATAGCCCATGTTCTCATTTATCTGTTCATCTATTAATGGACATCTAGGCTGTTTCCAACCTCTCTGTAGTAAAATGTAGAGCCCTTTGAGTATATGCCCAAAAGTTATCCAGCTGGATTTTGAGGTAGATCAATTCTCAGCCTCCTGAGAAAACTCTGCACTGATTTCCTTAGTGGCTGTACCAGTTTGCACTCCCATGAGCAATGAGTAAGTGCTCCCCTTTCCTCACAGCATGTGCTATCATTTGTTTTATTGATCTTGGGCATTCTTACATGTGTAAGATGAAATCTCAAAGAAGTTTTGATTTGCATTTCCCTGGTGGTTAGGGATGTTGAACATTTCTTTAAGTGTTTCTCAGTCTGTTGTGTTTCATCTTTTGAGAACTCTCTGCTTAGTTCTGTACCCCATTTTTAATTGGGTTATTTGTTTACAAAGAATGATTTTTAGAGAATTAGCACATAACTTACCTGAATATGTAGTGAGTGTATGCCAAAGGTTTTTTTTTTTTTTTTTTTTTTTAACATTCACAGAGTATCTAAGGAATAATGATTTATAATCAGTTGGGAGAGAAAAAATTGAAATAAGTTTGTTAAGAGGACTTTCAGACAGATTAATGTGCTATGATCTTTGAGCATATATTTTCTACTGGAAAGAAATCATCTGCATCTTTAATGGGTCAAAATCATTTGTTCAGTCCTCTGTAAACTAATATCTACCTTTACAATCCAGTCTCTAATTAAGAGTAAGGAAGAGTTCAAACTTTCTGAGAGTGATAGATACATTCATTTTCCTGTGTCAAGAGTTTCATGGCAATTTATAAGATTTTACATTAAATATGTACATTTATTGTATACCAGTTATACTACAATAAAGCTGTTAAAAGAAAAAAAATAGTAAGTCTAGGGATGAAGTCACATACCTGTAATCCCAGCACTTGGAAAGCTGAGACAGGACCTTGAATTCCAGGGCAGCCTGGGCTACATGGTGAGCCTTGGCTCACAATTAAATAGAAAGTCAAAGAAAAGCATAAACCCTTAGAAAATGAGGTAATCTTTGTGTAAGTCTTAAGGTATAAATGCTCCAGTGCAATGAAAAAAAAAGTTCTTCTGTTTTGTATATCTAAATCTTAGATAATGTTTTTAACATTAGTCTAAGTAAGCAAACAGGCTCTTCGGAGTCAGAGCCCAACTCTGCCACTTACTACCTCTGTGATCCAGAACTATGGATTTAACCGCTCTTAGTCTTGAGTCCCTACATATAAGATGTGGGTAAGAAAGGCATTGGGCTGATTCTCATTTAAACTAAAAAGACTAATGAGAAATAATGGCCTGCTGTTCTCCAGCATTTTCTACTTAAAGTCTTTAAGTGACATAGAAAGATCCCTCTCCCCAAAGCATGCGGACAACCCAGAGATTAGCTTTAGTTAGGAAAAGAGAAAGAGCTGGAAGTTTGCTCACTGGCATTTGCAAAATCAGAAGTCCAAGGGGCCCTTTTGACCAGCGTGATAACCCTGGCCCCCAACCTTCCAGCTTTTCAAAAGCCTGATTATTTTCACGGACACACAGAGAAGGAAAGCTCTTTAAAGTCAGATTGCTAAACAGTCTGTAACCTGCTGCCCTTGCCACACCCTTAGTTCATGCCACGACTCTCGTACTTATTCTTCACAAGAGCAAAGACTGTGATCAAAACAAAGATTGCATGGGAAAGTGAGTGTGTCAGAGTAAGGCCTTCCTGGCTATTGGAATCACAGTGTAGGGACATACTCACATCTTCTCCTGGGCCCTCCACCTGCTCAGAGCTATAGTATATGACTTCTCTGAGGCACATGGAGTTGTTGAGAGCATTACAATGTGTTATCACATACAAGGATCCAAACAGTGTTTTCTAAGCCCCCCGGTGCTCATTCCTCTTCTTAACAGGACCTTTAAAAGCTGACCAGGAGATCTATATGTGATGGAGACACCCCCGAGTGCCAGCAACAATTCCAGAATTGTCTCTGAGAACACTAATTCAAGTTACCTAACACCTATATATGCAATATAATGGCATAAAAAACCAGTCTGATCTACATATTATGTGTACTCTGGGCCTGGAGAAAAGGTCTTGGTGCCTGCAGAGAGGTTAGTCAGGCAGTTTTCAGGGTGACCTGGCCAGGCCTTGCATCCTGAGGCCTGGCGGAGATCCCTACACAGGATGTACCATCTTGTTCCCACAGAGCCCACAGATGGCTTGAACCTGTTTTTAAGATGGCTCCTCCCTACAGTCTGAGCTGTCAGCGACCCTGGAAAGTTCCTATTCCAAGCATTGTAGGTCCCTCATGAGTTACCCTTGGATCCCCTGTCGGCCTCCTTCATGGCTTCTGTATGTTTTGCTGCTGGAGATAACCCGAGACTTTCTCCACACAGGAAGCTGCTTCATCCAGCGGGCAGAAATGCCTGGGTGTTTGTGTGCCTTCCCCCCAAAAGGCTCTAGCTAGTGACTGACATGGAAATAGGGAAGCGGAAACAAAGATCCCCCATCTACTGAAGGACATGCTCTAAGTGTGTGTGTAAGACCTCACAGGTCCTGGCAAGTTAAGACAGGTGCAGGGAATCCACCTTGCTTGACCTCTTCCTTTCTCTGAACTTACTTCCTCACTTGCTTTCCTGCTCTGTCCTGAGAGAACCCTTTCAGGAAGTTGTTTGCACAGAGACTCTTGGCTAAAGGTTGGCTGCTGGGAGAGGCCTACCATCTCTCAAACTCCCAGAAGAGAAGTGCCTCTCTGTAGATAGCTTGCTGAGAACCAAAGGAAGGGCTCATATTTTAAAGTTCTAGACAGATGGGCCATGGCTTAATCACTTTGCCCATTCCAAGTCATTTGTTCATGAACACTTTGGGGACTAAGAGACAGAACAGCACTGGGTCATAGAGTACATTAAAAAGGCAATTGTTCAGAATTCCCCAAGAAAACATCTGGTGCCACAAGACAAAATGCTACAGTCAGACCTGGCTCACCTCAGGTCTAAGAGGAGCTTTGTCATGTGCTGGGAAGTGTCCCAGCTTCGGACATGGGTGCAGCTTTTTCCGCGCCTCAGAGACCTCAGGGAGAGCTGCCTAGCTTCCACCTCCAGTTCAGCTGGCACAAGAAGCCTAAAGCTTTAGATGGCTCCTTCCTTTGAAGTAAAAGGACCAATCAGACTTAATGGCCTCCTAAGCATAAGCATCTGTGACCCAATGACCTTGAAACATAAGAGATCCCTCCCTGAAGGTACGAAGGCAGCTCAGGGACTAGCTTTAGGAAAAAGAGGGCAACCTAAAAGCTTGCCTGTTGTTGTTGTTGTTGTTGTTGTTGTTGCTGTTGTTTGCTAAATCACAAGTGCAAGGGGGCCCTCAGTGAGTTAATGGCCATAATCCACAACCAGTCAGGTTTCCCAAAGCCTCCTTGGTTTCACAGACACCGGTAGAGGAAAGCACTTGGAAGTTATATTGACCTGTCAAGTGATGCTTGTTTACCTGGCCACACCTTCAACTCTTCCATTCTCCATTATGCCTGTATCCTTCAAAAGAACAGGGATGTGGGGTGGGACTTGCCCAGAGCCAACCTTTTGTAAGGCTTGGTCTCTGGCCATAGGAGAAGCACAGTGAAGGGTTCTCAGATGCAAAGCAAAGACAAGAGTGATGATGCTGAGGAAGAAAAACTTATTTTATTATTATTGTTGTTGTTGTTGTTGTTGTTGTTTCACGACAGCATTTCTCTGTGTAGTTCTGGCTGTCCCGGAACTCATCTGTAAGCCAGGCGGCCTTGAGCTCCCCTGTCTCTGCCTCCCAGGTGCTGTGATTAAAGGCACAAGCCACCACACCCAGCTTACTTATTTTAAGCAATGATTTAGTAAACCTTTCCTGAATTGTATCACATGACTCATGTGGGTTAGAAGGGAAAGGCTTGAGTCCTGCACTCATTGAAATTTTTTTTTCTGTTTTCTGGAATGGAATTAAAAAGGCTCACCTCCTTTTCCATGTACTATGGTCTTGACAATTTTAGATGTGTGTGTGTGTGTGTGTGTGTGTGTGTGTGTGTGTGTGTGTGTTCAAAGCTCAGAACAGGACATGTGAAGTGGCTCAGTGAGTGAATATTCTTGTTGTCAAGCCTGTTGACCTGAGTTCAGCCCTGGAACCCACAAGGTAAACAAAGAAAACTGACCCCTGCAAATTGTCCTTTGACCTACACACATGCAACCACACACAGACACAGACACACCAAATACATTTTTAAAAAATATTTCAAGCACAGAATAATGAGATTATATGTTTTTTTTAAATTTTATAAAAATTAAATAGACATCTAGCAACAATACATAAAAATAGGTCCAACCAAATCCAGAATAAGTAACAATTGTTTTGGAGTTTCTTTTCCATGCAGCAAATGCTGGGATGTAAACAATGTTATGGAGGCAATACAAAGTGGAGCAGATGGATTGAGGCAGGCTGTAAAGCCACAAGCTGCTTGTGGGCAGATTAAAGGCTTCTCAGGGAGGATGAGCTTTGGGTTGTTTTCAACACCCAAGTGCTCTATAAATGAGTCTGAGTTAAAGCTAGAAGGGGGTGTTTCTAAGAAGCAGTCATTGTTACCATCTAGACAGGAATGTAACCTGATATTTTTAGTTGAAGTTTTGCTGAGCAAATCTTGGTCTATTCAAGTGCAAAGTCCAGTTTCTTAACTAACGTGCTCTGTTTTATTTGTACTTATAAGAAGGGGAGGTCTTATTGACAAGGCACTGTCAGAAAAATAGCAAATCAGACTTTGGACTTTTTCCATTTATACAGAAAGATACATTTTTCAGGATTAGAAAAGTTGAACCAAAAGCACACGGGAACAGGGGGACCACAGAAAACAGTAAGTTTTTAATCATTCTTGTGATATGAAATGTTTTAAAAATCAAATGTAAAGAAATCGCAAGTTTAAAGGAGTGCACAGATAAGGCTCCGTGACAATCGGCGTTGGCAATAGTTTTTAAACACTTATTCTCCTTGTCCCGTGAGTCCACTAATGGGTAAGGGGATAGGAGAAGATGTGCTGAAGTTTCTGTGTATATTTACTTGTGGCAGTCTAGTTTATCATTACAAGAAAGAAAAGGGAGACAGACAGGCAGGCAGGCAGGTGGGCAAAATACTAAATACCCAGTAATTGAAGATTAATCAAGTATATCATTTATATGATGGGACACAGTCAGGCTTTAAAGTTGATCAATATTTCATATAGGATTAATGCCAAATTTCATAATAGGATTTGTAATTTAAGAAAAACTTGGTAATAGGTGTTAGTTTGGTCCTAATTTTAAAATAAATTTATGCCCCCCCACCCTGCCACCCCCCCCACACCCACACACACACAGAGCTGTATATTGTGGCTTCCTGGTGCACTTTCATATAAACTGCTTCCTAGGACCCTTTCTCTGAGGTTCTTATTGAATTGGCCTGGAGTGTGAGCTGGCAGTGGACCTTTATTAAAGCTCCTCAGGAAATTTTTATTTGCCTTCTTGGGTTTGAGAACCTTAAATACAACATTTAAAAAATACTCTTCTCACATAGTACATTCAGAGACATCACAGATAGCCATTAAGTTTTTCAAAACAAACAAGTCACTTGGCAGCTAAAGTCCAATTTAACCATACATTGCTCAATATAAAACTGACTTGCTCATATCTTTAAGAAAAATTATTTAAAAACTTAGAACTAAAGCCAAATAACAGAAGCATGTCCATATATCCTTCCATTTGTCATACTGATGCAATATTGAATGGACTCACTGATTACTTAATTCCCCTTCTTTAGTTTACTATACAGATAAGGAATAAATTTTAATCACTGCTATGCTCTATGAAACTCATGTTTGTTGATGTGGAATTAGTGTGTGATGAAAGTGTTTGTGGTATCTCTCTAGTGAACCAAAGAACTACAGAGCTGTCACCTCGCTGCCCTACAAGATACTGCCCGAGTCCGTGTCTGTGTTGGGAATCTTATCCCAGCATTATATACAAGTCATCTTTGAACTGGCTCTGCCATCTTGTTGATTTTCCCCACTAGATAGCTAGATTAATCCTTGACATGATCCTTCTGTACTTCCTGAGAGTCCTGTATTAAACTTCTGAACCTAATGCCTTTGAAACTCTCCAAGGTTAAATGTAGATTTGGAGATAGAACATAAACAGTTCACCCTGACTGGAGGTTCTGGCAAAATCATCTCGCACAGAAAGCTTCCTGTCTTTGAAGGAAATATTCTCTGTGTGACTTACAGAAACGTTCTAGCCTTTGCCCACAAGGTCTAATCTGAAGTGCTTTTTAAACCCTCTCCATGTGAAGAACAGCGAATGACAAACTGCATTAACCGTAGAAGTCAAATTTGCACACTGAAGCAGTTGCAATCACACCAGTGGCTTAAGCGATGGAGACTGGGGTAAATCTAATTTGATAAATCGGTCTTCTGTCCCCCATTGACTCACACAATCACTTCAGGGGCACTTTACCGTCATTTGGAGCCCTTCTGCCATTAGCAGAGACTCCAGACTCTGTGGCTGGGACTCCTTTCATGATCCCACTCTTTGTGTCAAACACTTAATGGTCTGGAAAAAAAAAAAAAACCTCGAATGTAAGCTAGGAATGCTGCTTTTGAAACTCTGTGGCGAATTCACTTCCAGAGCCGATAACTTTCCAGTGAGTCTCTTACCTTAACTGTAGCAGTAGGGTGGTATGCAGGGGCTGTGTATGGAAGGAGCTTGTGTGCAGACATCTTCATTTCAAGAAGAGACATAGCAGAGACATTATTGCAAAGTCAGAAAAAGAGAGGGGCCTTTTCACCAAAGGTAAAAGGTATAAATTGCCATTATTGACTAAAATGATTTGTTTGAAAAATATCAATTAGGGTGCCACTTGAGTTCCTGTCACCAGCCTCGAATTTGCTAGCCCTGAAAAGAAAGTAAGTAGAAAGAATTCAGTGCCTCAGGCTCTAGTCTCCGTGTAGTTTTGTGAGAGAACTTGATACCAAAGAACCGAATGGAAGCATTTGTGCCAGCTAGTAGGTGGTTACAAAGAGCCCTGCACTTATGAAGGGATGTGGGTTTGAGGCATCAGCATCATGTGTGACGTCTTGGCTTTCTTCATAGAGCCGAAATTTCCAGGTTGGAAGGGAATGTAGATACCATCCCATAAATAAATTGTGTCCACTAAAATCGGCCAGTCTTTCCTTGTATATTTCCAGGAATGAGGGACTCACTTCTCCCAAGTTCTCCAACCCACAGTTTCAGGTCACTTAGGAAGGTCTTCATCTGGCCAAATGATATGGCTTCTTCCCAGTGCTGATGATTTTGTCCTTGGACTATATGGCAAATTGTCTTTTGCCAGTTGGGTAATATTCTGTAATTATTATAGTAGATGTAGCTAAAGTAGGCAAGGTTATGGTCTCCTCCTTCATGACTTTGAAACCAGATATGATTTGATCAAGAAAAGAAACCTCTGTGTGGACTCTCCTTTTTATTTAAATATTTATCAGATAGCAGATACGATCATAGTGTAAAACCCAAGGAAATCGCACCATGTTAGCCAGATTTCTGTTACTATAACAAACACCAGAGACAATCAACTTCATAAAAAGAGAAGGTTGATTTTGGCTTACTGTTTTGAAAGTTCCATTACAAGATGCCTCAGCCCCTTCACTTCAGGACCAGTAGCAGAAAGCCCATCATGGCAAGATCAGTGCAGCAGTAGTAAAGGCACTGAACACATCACCCTCAGTCATCCTTTTCTGTCACATCAGTCAGAGCAGACAAGTCCCTTCCTTCTGAGTTTCCTTCCATGTGCTGTCAACAATGCCTTGAAGTTGGACCCTAGACTGAGCACAGAACGATTTATGCTTTGGATGGCCTGTAACTTCAACCAAATTATTCCACCTCTCTGAGCTTCCTTTCTTCTTATGGGGAAGGACTGGCCTATAATCTTCATGTGCTGGCCATTCTGTGATATTCTGCATGTGGAATCTTCAAATCCAAGTAAGTAAGTCCAGCCCATATTTACCATATTTCTTATCATGGCTAGAATGAAAATTTTCTTCTTTCCCAGTATTTCCTGATAAAATGATTTATTGATATCTTTAAGTGCCTGAAATATGTAATAAAATACAGCTCATAAATAAATGCAAGTCATCCCTAGATGGAGTTCAATGGAAGCACTCTGCTAGACAAAGATTGATGTGCAAGTAATATATTAAGGAAATATTCTGGGAATACAGTGGGAGAAAGGAACAGATGATGGACAGAAGCCAAACAAAGGAGTCATTGATGCAGCTGGGGTTCCAGCCTTAGTGCAGGCTTCAGGAATCTCTGGAATGCATGTTGCACCTTGCAGTGTTAAGGCTGGGCTTTTGTGTTATGTATTCCTCCCCAGTTGCAGGCCTGGAAGATTAAAAGGCACCAGCACTTGCAGTTCTCAGTGAATGGGATAAAACAGCCCTGGGGAGTCTTTATAAAAAGGGTCACAGGTGTAGGCAGGATGGGGAGGGGGAAGGAGGGAGGCAGCCACAAAGACCCAGTAGGGGAGCTGAACACTTCCATAGCTGAAGCCAAAAGCTGTTCCTGAGCCTGAGAACATGGAACTTCTTGCTAACTGTTGGCTAGGTCATATGGCCACAGAAATGATTTTCATTTGAAAGGCCATGGGGGTCCTTTCTGTTCCATCTTGGATGTGCTTTGTTCATGGCTTTTGAATGGAATCCTTTTATTTAAGGCTTAGCAAGACTTGTGTTTTTAATTTTTTATTATTTGTTTATTTTGTAGCAACATTCTAGCCCTTGTCCCAAGAACCAACCTAATATTTTAAAAAGGAGTATTTTCATTGGCCCTTCACAGGCAAGGCAGAGGACAGATATTTGGACCAAAATACTTCATGCTAGAGCCCTCAGAGCTATCCCTCAAGAGGCAGTGATTTGTCTCTAGCTGCATGCTGGATGTGACTGTCCTCATGTACTACTCGATGAGCAAACAGTAGCTCAGTGAATGAACTGTGCTGTGCTTAAGCTATGATCAGGATAAGTGAGACAGGGTTCAGTTCTGTCTGCCCCTTTCTCCTAGTCAAATTAGTCTGCCATGCTTTGACTCGCAAGTAAACAATTGGGAACCACTGCAGAATACAAATTATAGCACTAAATACTCACTTAGCCAGATTTGCAAAATAGACAAAGAAACATTGGCATTTTTGAAAAGGAGACATTTAGTCATAATCAGTACTAGTTGTGGCTGACTGCCCCATTGCAATTAAGGAATCCCAATGCTGGTTGCATTTAAATGTAGGGCCACCCATACTCAGCACCCTTACAGAACAAACCCAAACCAAAGCTACCTATCAGATATACCCATGACAGGGCTCATTTGAGAGGCAGACTTCCTGTCTCAGAAGAAAGGAGATCAGAACTGTGTTTAGATCATGTATATGGATAGAATCCAAATCAGGAATGGCATGTAGTAGGATAGTCTGGGAAATAACCAAGCCAGACTTGAGTAGGAAGTAGGTTTCTGAGGATGCTCAGTGCCTTGGAGAGTCTGAGGGAAAGGGGGCATTTTGTGAGCTGGTTGAAGTATCTGTCACATGTGTTCATGGTACCAAATTGAAAAAAAAAAAGTTAAAAAATAAGGAGGCCACCACCTCAGGTCACGTGCAACAACATGCTGGAGAACCTCAGGCTTCTAGATAATTTTATCTCAGGGCTACCAGAATGTCCCACTGGATGCTTACAGCTACTTTCAGCTATACACACAGATGCTGTCCTTCACAGGTGATGGTGATGGCAGAGGTAAATAAGACGAACTTATTGTTGTTGTAAATGCAGATTCTAGCCCCATCTCCACATATTGATTTCACTATTTAGTTTAACTGGAAATGTACAATTTAACAAGCTACTGCAAAAGATTTTGAGGCCAGGAGCCCTCAGACCATGCTACTAAAGGTCCTGTTGTGAGCAGTTGTGACCTATCCTTTAACCAGATCATGCACATAAAATAGATGCATAATGGTTAATAACTTATTCATGAGCCATGTATTCACCATATCTGAGATACAGTCCTTTGATTTAACTAAGAAATGGATTGATACCAGCAGGGACCCACTAGGAAAAAGAAAATTGAATTTCATTCACAAGAATGTTCAAAATCTATTCACAGAAACACAAATCGAGCCACACATTAAAAATTTTAAATCTTAGTTACAACAGATTTAAGAAATGTCCATTTTCTTTTATATGTATTTATTTATTTTTATTTTTGAGACAAGGTCTCACTATGTAGCCTTGATGGCCTACAACTCATAATGTAGACCAGACTGGCCTGGAGCCCAGAAAGATCCACCTGCCTCTGCCCCCTGAGTTTGGGGATTAAAGGTGTGCACCACCATACTCAAGGAAATGGCCATTAAACATGCATTTGGCTTGGCTTTGTGCTGCAAGGGTACTGGCTGAGGATGACCTTACATTTAAATATAACCAGCATTGGCATGTAAATGGAGAGTTGCCATTTGCTATTTGTCAAAAGTACTCTTTGCTTTGATTTTTGCTTTAGAATTAAAACATAAACCTCATTTAACCATTTTCACATGACTAAAAAGACAATCACCAGACCACTCCTTGTCTCCAACGCTAGAACACATAGTGCTTTTGCCCTCTATTTTTTGTGGAAATGGACAGTACCAGGTGTACTTCTTATTATCCATCTTGCCCTAGCTCTCCCAATGAAAGTTTTTCTTGTGGAAATTGGGCAGTTTGGCCCCTCTCAAAGGGCAATGTACAACTGGGGACCCTAAGAATTCTTTCCTGTAGACTTTTCAGTCCACTTGAAGCAATTGATGCTGGAAGTCTAGAGGCTATGAAAGTCAGGCAGCTCAAAAGAAGAGTGGTCTGATTTAGTCACTACACATTCCCCAATATGTCAGTGAAAGTAAAAACAAAATAGTATTCAGGCTTTAGTCAAAAGGAAAAATATCCATACAACTTGCTCTGAGAATAAACATTCTTTGAGATTATTCATATTAAAAATGATCCATACACTTGACTACATCTTAGCTGAGGGCCAGTCTTTCCTTCGAAGCCACAGTGTGCTGGTCATACATGCATCATCATAAGGTTTGGGTGAGGTTTAAATAGATACAAGTGAAAGAGTAAGTCTCTGTGAGTGTTGGCGTGATTAAGGTTCCTTTGTTCTTCCTTCTACTTTCTATTCATAAACTTACTGATTTTAAAAACGTAGCATCCTTGCAGACAAGAGGTCCTTCATTCAAGTGGCTAGCAGTGGGAGACATCAAATATATGTTTTAGCTCTCTGTGGTAATTAGATAGTAGGCACTGATTTATATAAATTTGTTGACTTGTCTTACTAATTAAAAGAGGAGACATAGAAAGAAACCACTTGCTAGCTCCTTACCCTGTCTGCAAGATGTTCTTGCCCCATGGCGCAATGTTCATAGCATGATAGCCACACCCCTGTTCATTTATAAATCAAGCCACAGACTCCAATATTCACAACTCACCTCTTCCTCCCTGGCCCAGGATCTCCAAGAACAGACTCAGAGGTGGAAAGTAGTTTTATGCTACTACACTTAACAAAGTCCTTTAACAGATGAGGAAGCTCTAACACAGGACCTCTTGTGTTAGTGTACTACCACTGTGATAAAGTTCCTGAAACAATCAACTTAGATTTGTTTTGATCTTCAGTTTTGTAGATTTCTGCCCACAGTCGGTTGGTCCTGTTGTTTGGGGATATAGTGAAGCAATACCTTATGTTGAGGGCACATAGCAGAAGAAGTGGTTTACCTCCTGAAAGCTAGGAATCAAAAGGAGTGAAGAAGGGAGGGAGGGAGGGAAGGAGGGAGGGAAGGAGGGAGAGAGGGAGGAAATGGATAGAAGGGAGGGGAGGGAGGGGGGAACCAGGGTCCCAGTATTCTCTTTAGGGGCACATTCCCAGTGACCTAATTTCCTTCCTCTTGGCTCTACCTATTAAATGTCCCACCACATTCCAATTGTGCCAAGCTAAAGGCCAAACCTCTAACACACAGGCCTTTGAGGAGCATTCCAGATGCAAACTGTAGCACTCCCCCTCTCTCCTGATGAGTTCCACACATGCTTGTCTGTGGTAACAAATGGAGAACTTGGCAAATTACCCCTCACACCAAAGAATAACTACAGCAGCTTGCTAGCTTTGCCCCATGTACCAAAACAGTGGTAGGCCCTCAGAAGTGTCTGTTTCTGATATAAACAGCCCAGTAGCTCTGCTGAGGCTAGGAGCCTTTGTCTGCAGCTGACCATGGAAATTAGAATGTCTGTGAGATTGTGAAAACACCCCATCACCTCACAATTAATTGCAAGTGTTAAATCAGATTTGCAATCCTAAAACTCTGTAGGTATAGTCAATCAAAGGCAAATTCGTTTTCATATTTTGTAGTATTGCTCCATGCATCATTCTTATTTTAGAATAAATGTTTCCAAGAAACACCATGGGAAGCTTCATTGAATGGATGATGCATGCAAAATTGAACAGAAAAATAAATACCCTACACAGTGTATTCAATTGTAGTAAATATGCAATGCTCTGGAGATATTAGAGCCTGATAATGAACTTTTAAGGATTTCTGGTTTTGTTTGTTTGTATGTTTATTTGCTGGATCCACAAATTTATTTATTTATTTTTGCAGAGTCAGCTAGCAAATATGTTCAGCTTGGTGGGCCCCTATGGCATAGAAGAAGCCACTGACAGTAAATCTAGGAATAGACAAACATGTGCTCAAATAAAACTTTATTTACAGACTCTGAAATTTAAATATTATAATTTTCATTTCACATTTTTTTCATCTCAAAACAGTTCAACCATTTATAAATGGAGGCAGGACTTAAGTCCCATGCAAAAACAAACAGCAAGATGGTTTTGGTCCAGATGACTGTGAAGGAATGAGAATTCCTGGGAAGAAACTATCTACACAGGCTGATTAACTGATTAAACTGTAAGGACTATGGAGAAGCTGGAATGTTGTAGGTCCAGAGCCTAATTAAATTTCTCTCAACTCTCTTTATCCCCCTAAAGAGCTATTTCTTGTTCACCTTCCTGTCAGATGTAACATCCTGATAAACAACAGATAGAAACCTTTGGAATGTATTAACTTAAGGAAACCCTATTCTCCACCGATCAGAGTTAAGGATGCTATCAGATATCATCTGAGGCCTATGGTTGAGATTCCTCCACTGGAATGTAACCACTTCTCTGCTTTTCCACCAATAGATCTTAGGAATGTTTTGATATATAATGTTCTTTGTTCCATTACCATTAAAAACTTCCTGAAACTACATCCTCATTGGTACTATGGATCCCACAGAAACCTAAGCCTGTGTTCCTGGGCCATGGTCACTCAAATTTAGATCCAGAATCAGCTGTCTCTTATTCCCTTTGAGGTGAGAGCTGTGTTGCTGCAGAATCCTTGATTGATTTATTCAGACAGGGTCCCATTTGTGTGACTACAAAGCCATTTCTTGACCTTATCTAGTGACACTTATTGATGCTGTAGCAGCCTAGGCCAGATGTGGTCTGCAGAGCAGCAGTGTCTGTAGAGACATAAAATCTGGGACTGCTTCTCAAACCCAGCAAACTGGAATCTCTGCAGTTTTCATGACTCAACTATCATTAAAAAAAACTTCCTGTGACCTGACTCCTCCTGCAGGAGTTACAGAAGCATTGTCTCAAACTTTAAGCTGAAAAGTGCTGATTTGGGAAAGTTAAAGGGACTACCATGATAATATATTCATTCATCCCTAAATCAATTAACAAGAAGTGAATACCTAGTAAGGGCCAGACTCTGCATTGGTGATCTGAGATCATCAGCAAGGTTCTTTAATGACTAGGGGGTATCTTACATCAGGGCTCAGGGGAAGCCTTTTGAGAGGCAATGGCCGTGTCCTTCCTTATTATGTGAGATTTCTTCTTTTGGGGTACAGCTTAGGCAGTGAATGTGCAGGAGTAACACTTGTGCCATGCTACCTGGGTAATTCCATTTCATTATTAACATCCTCTCAGCCACTGAAATAACTTCTAGTTACCATGATGCCTGTGTCCTAGAATGCAATCATGCATGGACTTGTGGGTTGGAGGGACAATTTATCAAATAGTATCCGCAAACATCCCAGCAAGTGGCCTGTTGTCTGGCTGTTCTCAGGGTTCTCATCAGGAGGCCTGTCATTGCTCTCTCTGCTTTAAAATGCTGTGTATTTGAGAATCTGTCATTCACCATCCATGCATCCATCCATCCATCCACCCATCCAAGACACAAATAAGCATGTCTTTGAGAGTGAGACAAAGGTATGGGAACTCCTCGTGGGGGGTGGAGGGTAGGGAGAGCATGAAAGCAAGGAATACAAGTGCATCTACCACATGGCTTCTCTGCCAGCCTGCCACCTGCCCATCAGCCGGCCCCTGGCAGGTTGCTGGCAGGCTGGAGCCAGGAGCATACAGCTGTTCTTCTCCTGCTGAGAATAATAACTTTGAGAGATCACCAAGGTAACACTATAGATGGGAAGTGTGTGTGTGTGTGTGTGTGTGTGTGTGTGCCAGAGAGAGAGCCCAGAAGAGTGGGAAATGGCAGTTTACTGTAGGTTTGAAAGCACATGGACCCTGCTTTCTAATACACGGCCCAACTAAGAGCAAAAGCCAGTAGCTTGTTGAAGGAGGAGATGACCCAAGAAAGAGCGAGCAGCACATCACAAAGACAGCCCAGGTCAGGTGCTCCTCTGCTTGTTCTCTGGTGGCAATCCTGAGAGAGTTGCTGCTTGGAGACTACTAGCACCTCCAACCTCAACTGGTTTCCCTGGTTTCTGCTTCCACCCGCGCTCAGCTCCTTGGCAGCATGCCTGATACCAGCCATTACTAAAGAAAGTGTGGGGGGGGGGGGTAACAGAGCCTAGATTTGTGTTGTGCTCTTAAGAAAGGGTATGAGGATATTTTGCACAAACAGGCTGTCTGAATATTAAGGCCCAGCATTCTTAGCAAGCAACGGTCAGAATTTGCTATAATTGACACACCTATGACATAAAACTCAGAAATGAGCTTTATGAAATAAAGCACAGGAAGAGTGATGATCTTGCTCACAGCCACCCAACTTCTAGTTCTTCCTGTGTAAGGTTCCTCAATTAGAAGACTTTCTTTACAGGGCTGGCTAATTCAGGGTGTTAATAATATGTACCACTTCCAGACCCCAGAGGAATTCCGTCTTAGCAACTGAGAAAGTGGTATGGCAATGTCATACGCATACAGTCACGTAGCTCATGAGATGTGTGTCGTTAACTACGGAATCACGGATGTTTCTGGTCAGGAGCCAGCTTTCTTCTCCTGGAGGATTCAGGGGACCCCGGCTCCCTCTATCCTGTGGCTCAGTCAGCCTCTGTTGTCTTGCTTTTGCTGGCAGGAGAATGATGCGAGTTCAATATCAACTTCTGAATACCCTCTGTCTGACAGGGACACACACCATCGCCATTTAGGGACCATTTCTAGCTACATGGCCATCTCCTCGCAAATACTAGAAATTTAATTCCTAGCTAAGCACCCATTCTTCAGAGACCATGTTCTACCCTGCAAGAGAAAAGACAAATTCCACTGCATACTTGACCATCTCAAATACAAGACACAATCCCAGGCCTTCATCAGATGTGCTGCCCAAAAACGTTGGCATAACATTAAAGACTTCCTTCAAACTCTTCCTTAGGTCCCTTCTGGGGACATTATTCCCTTAGAGGAACCGACTATGTCCTCACAGGCACAATGTCTAACTCCTGTGCTCAGAATTCCTTTACTTTCTTTTCCTAATTAGACTGTAGTTCTGTGGAGGTGGTGAGTTCACCGTTCTTGTTTATCATTGTATCCCTGACACAATGATATCAGTAAGTCTTTGAGAATGGAGAAGGATAAGAAGTAAAGAATGGAAGAATCAGGATCCTCCTGCCTGTATTTGTTTCATATTAGTAGCCACAAAGTGGGCTGGTCACATTTCAAGGCTCTGGACTCATACCACTTTGGAATAAGAGTTGTTTCCCTGCTTACAATCTTGACAACCTCTAATAACAATGCTGGATGATTCTAAATACAATGGAATGCTACATACAAACAAATAGAAATGGTCTTGTAATTGTGCTATCATGTGGGTAAATTTCAAAATAATTATACCAAGTGGAAAAGCCAGGCATTTCATTTATACACAAACCTAAGGAATAGCAACTAAAGTGACAAAAAGGAGGTCAACAGCTTCCTGAACACAGAAGGGTGTGGAGCAGAGCATGTAACAAAGGGTAGACAGAAATTTGGGGGATTAATGGGCCGGCTCATTTTCTTTTTCAGAGCAATAGGTTACTGAGTGTATTGTAGGTGACAAAATTTCTCAAACTATATCATTTAAAATGCAGAGTTGACGGTATCATATCAACTGTATCTCAATAAAAACTGTCTAAATATAACTAAATAAATGTGAAATTAAAAAATGTGCCAACAATGGCCTGTATCATCCTCCCCATCATTCCCAAGCCTTGTATGGTTTGTGTCTTTAAAAATATTTTAGATCAAACTGTATATGTTCTTGTAAACCTGTAATATTGCAACACTGGGAGCCTGAAACCGAAAGATGGTACAATGCAAGACTATCACAAAACATATGCAAATGTGTCTTTTCAGTGATGGGGTTGATAAAAGACTCATTCTTGGTACTTTTTGGAGAAACGGCATGGTTCTATTGATTCTTATCTGAATTTGCCTTGCATTTCAGAAGTTATCTGAACCCTCAGGACAGTGTGGCACTTAGACTTTCCAGTATGCACATATTCCTATTAGCTCTTATATTTTCCAATCTGCTTCTTCTCAGGTTCTGTAGCCAAACCCATCGCTGATTTGCTGGCCCAAGTGCCCAGCAACCCCCCACCACTACCATGGCCGAAGACGCAGATATGCGCAATGAACTGGAGGAGATGCAGAGGAGGGCTGACCAGCTGGCTGATGAGGTAAGGGATAGAGACCCAGGAGGTAGCAAAAGACTGGAAGGTTGGTGATTTGAATTCAGATTCTGAGAAAACACTTCTTCTAATGTCTCAATTTAAAAAAAAAAAAGTAAAAAGAGAACTTCCTTCTTCTTTAAGATGGCTGCAGGCTAGAAAGGGTTGATTACAAAGCCCAAATAAAATTAATGTCTTAGCCCTGACTCTTGGCTCCTAGACACTTGAGAGGGCAGGGTCCTCTAGGAAAAAACTTTATCTTTGGATATCTTGCAGCATGATATAGTTAACTCAGTAATGAGAGTTAACACTTCAAGGGACTTTCCAAGTGGGTTGCTAAGCATGGCTATTATTAAAATTGAAGTATGTAATTTGAAAATTAAGTGGATTGTATTTGTTTTTAAAAAGCAATGGTACTATGTGTTCAAAGCTCATTGCTTCTAGTTAGTTTAGCACATTTTTCCTGCTATATATGCCTTTGAGTCATTTCTACTCACTGTACGTAAGAAATGGAAAGCCCATAGAACAGTGCTGAAGTAGATCTCAATGGCAAGTTCATTATACCGCACTGCACTCAGAAATCAAATAGAAAGCAATTATTTAGAACCAATCATTCGCAAACACTATCAATCGTGGGTTGCTTTATTATTTTGTTGATTACCTATAGTTAAGACAGAAGCGAAAATATTAATAATCTAGATAAAATTTTTAAAGTATGCAAGTCTGTAGTTACTACATTAAGAAAATAATATACGAAGTTGAGGCATAGGGAGATAGGGTTGATTCTTGGAGGAGCTAGGGGTAAGAGTGAAGGAGGTGAATATGATCAAAATACATTGTATGAAATTCTCAATAATAAAAAAATTTTAAAAATATAAAAAATTTGAGTGAGTCCTCCATTATTCGGAAACTTTTTTTTTTTCAACAAAATCATCATCTTCTTTACTGAGTTTAATTCTAACATAAGGTCTTCATTCCTTCATTTGCTTCTTATTCATGAACATAAGTAAAGCTATCCAGTTCCAGTGACCATGTTAGAATTACACGAATTCATCATATGATGGCCACAGTCTACACAAAAACTGACAGGAGTTTCTGGGAGAATCAACCTGCTACACTGAATTTATAACCATGCATGCTGTGTTGTATTATGTGTCAACTCTGTCCTCTTTGTGTTTCATATCAGGACAATAGACGTGAATATACATAAATGTACTCATCTTTTTCCAGAGTCAGTTGTTAAACATTTGGCAGCACCTCATTGCTCATAGCCATTTTCTTACAAAAAGGAGTCCACTTAAGTACTTTGCAGCAAAAATTCACATCTTTGAAGTTCCTGCAGAAACATGTCCAACATAAGTTTGCTACTTAAAGGCATGGTTTTGAGAAATCACACTGGTTGCTGGGTTGGAACTATGTTAAAGGAACTGAGAACAAAGTGGCAATGCTGTGCCTGAGGGACCAGCCGCCAAGCTCCGAGTTTTCTTCATGCTTTTTCTTATCTAAGAATGAAGGTAATTATAGCTGTCTCCTATGGGCTAGTTATTTCAAACTTGCTTGATTTTTTTGCACCCTAAGGCGACAGCTTAATTTGGATTGATAACAACTTCCAGTTGTGTTTCTAGGAGCTTTAAAGGAAACTTGTTACACTCATCTCTACTCATGAAAAATCATGTTTGTGTTTAAAATTCAATATCCCTAGTCCAGGGAGGCCAAAGTAGTCCTTAGAGTATGTGAGATAGTTTTCCATGCATCCAGAGCATACAAAATGATTTTTCCAGATTACTTTGTCTTTGATATCAAGATCAGCCTCATATGGTTTTGGTTTTATGAAGATAAGCTTTCACCTGATTGCTGCAGGAAATCTGATCATGAAGAAAAGCCCAATAGGGAAGAGATTGAAACTGGAAAAACATCGTGTGTTTTGGTTGCAAAGCTGAAGTCATATATGATAGGGACCTTTGCGTTTCTCAAGTGAAGAAAGTGTTTCTGACTTTCCTAGTGCTCTATTACTTACTGCCCTTAACAATGTTTATGTTTTTCCATCTTAGTCCCTGGAAAGCACCCGTCGCATGCTGCAGCTGGTTGAAGAGGTAAGGAGTGGATTTTATTAACGTAAACTAGGTCCCTATGTTGACATGTTCATTCTGAGCTCCTATTGCTTTTGCCTAAGTCACAATTCTCTTGTTTCCATTGCTAACATAACCTATCAGAAAGCCAGAAAATACTGGAAATGTTGGCATAAGTTGTTAGTTATCAAGGTGACCTCACCACCCTCCAGCACAGGCTACCTCTATAGTCCTTACTATAGAGAAATGTACTATTTCTGAGCTCCTGTTCCCAACAGTCACAAAAGGAGGTCCCAGTAAGGAGAGTAGTGTTTAATCTATGCAGGATTTACCTACATAAAATCTTCATTTGTAATGATTTTGTTGCAACAAATTACAGCTAATTTAAAATTCTTCTGACTCCAACTATATTTATAACATTGAAAAATATGTTTTTATGCAGGCATATCATCTTTTGAAATTTTTGTATTTAGTGTTGGACACTAAAAATTATGAAAAAAAATAGGAAAAACCTTAAACAAAGAGAAAAATCTAGTCCAATTAAGTAAATACAAAAGTTCTTTTATATTACTCACTCTGGATTGCACATCCATTTGTAAAGCATTTGTAATTCATGGTTTAATGAATCCCAAACTATTTTTAAATGGGTAAAATAGGGCAGATAGCAATAATGGAATCAAAAGAGCATTTGCAATAAAACCTACTCATTCCAATTTGGTAGAACAGCAGTCAACCAGGAAGAATAAATGGATTAATTGAACTTGCCCATTGGGAGAGATGGAGTAGAAAAAGAATGGGCTGGACTATATTTATCTTAACCTAATAAAACAAGCCTAATGGTTTTTATTCAGCAAGATGCTGCTTCAGCCACGGTTTGAATGTGACTGCTTATCAATGTATAAATTCATGTGTGATTATCTTTTCTAGAGATCTTGGGCTTTCTCTGGCAGAATGATTAAATGAGCCTATTCAGCCACCCTATGCTACTATAAATTGCTTATGCAATGACATGAAAGGGGAGGAAAAAAAGAGATAAATTTTACAAAGGCTTAGAGGAAAGGCAGCTGCCTCTTACACTATGGGTGCAAATGCTGTCTTCCTTTATTCCTGAAGCTGCAGCTCCTCAGCTAGGAGTGAAATGTGGCTAAAGGTGAATGACCACAGCAAGAGTGGGGAGAAGTAATGATACATTCTTTGGGGGAAAAAATCTGTTATTTCCAAAATGACGCACTGAGCTTGCAATGCAGCACAAATTGGACCCCACAGAGAGGCAGCCCTCCAGGCCCTCAACAGCATAGGAGAGAGCAGCCTTCTACTCAAAATGAAGGGAAATGTCTGTTTTGCTCTGTTCTAGGGGCACTGCTCATGCAGAGATGCCTAAATGCCAAGAAGAAGGCAGATAGCCTCTATTCTGGACTGTTGGCCATTTGGCATTAATGTATTATTTTCCAATTTGTTGCAAGCAAAACACAAAAAGAGCAAGAGCTTGGAACATTCTTACATGAGCTGAGGTTAATAGGAAGGAGACTCAATATTTAACTTCTATAATCACTTTATTGTATACTACAGTATTATTATCACAATACACTTCATGACCTACAACCAGAGCCACTTTTCACTTGCTTGTGTAAATACATGAACATACTATGTGCACTTCTCAAGCTGTCTCCAATTTGCTCAGTTGTGCAATGTTGAAACATTGCCCAGACTATGGAAAGTAGTAGAATAAATGCATTGGAATGCACCCCTTTAAACTGGCCCTTTGTCCTTCAGTCTTGCGAACATGAACCCTTCTCTCATGTATGTCTTCTCAAAATGAAAGTAGTATCAGCTAGTCTTGCAAAAGTCTGTCTGCTCTAATTTATTCTAAGAATAAAAGCTCCATTGATTGAAGTAGGATTCTCAAATTATATGTTTTTGTTTCTCCTAAATTGTTTCTCAATCAAGCATGAAGTTGAATCTTAGATCAAGGTTTGAAAGAGATGGGTGCAATCTTTTACATCTAATAAATGAGAGGAGGCTGTTAGATATTCCATCCTGAGGAAATTGTGAGCAGGGCATTATTAAAGTAGACTGGCTTGCTCTTACTTCCTCCTGGGTCATTGTATATTTATAGTGAAACATTCCTCATGTCTAGGGCATTGGCTATTCAGATGATATTCTGATTTTCAATCAAAAAGGAAATTCTCTTTAAAGGAATCAATATTAAATATTCATCAAGGGCAGAAATTATTTGGAAAATATGAGCTTTGAAATACCAGGATTTTACTCACAACCCCAAAGTCCATAATTTGAATTGAACTGAATTTTTATTTAATTCAGTTTCAAAGACAGGAAAGGTTACTAGAATTGAGAAGTCTCCCTAAGGCAAATAATCCACTTCCCATGAAAGTACAGCTTTATGCTATCCCTAATAAACTCCAGAGTATAACAGCAGAGGAGGCTGGGGACCTGACTTTTAATAGAAGTCACCATCAGCATTTCAAGGACGATCTAAAGTTACTCAGAGGTCAGTGGGGAAGTTTCAGAAAAGTTGATTATCACAGACAGGTACAAAGGTTAGAGACTTGGTGGCACTTGATTCACAGCATGGAGCTGGGAACTTAATTCTCGTGGATACATTTCAACAAATATATATGTCTAATGTTGGAAATAGGAGAGAAGATACAAATTGTTTTACTGCAGGGAAACCAAGTAAATAGCTGTCCAAATTCAAGATCATACCTGCCTTGGGAGCATAAAAGAGAGAAGAATTAAATCTAGACAAAGAATCATTAGGATGTTCTCCAGGAGAAAATATTTGAGAAGAAAAAGATTAATTCTGCTGATGCTAAATGCAGAAATGGAGTCTGCATATCAGTGTCTTGGGCTATGAAGCTTGAGCCAGAACAGGCCAGACTGCTTTAGGCAGGCAGATTTGACAGCACCACAGAGCCCTGCATGAAATAGTTACTAAAAGCCTAATATTTCACGAATGTCTCAGTGTCATATCTCTTTCTAGACCAGCTTATCTTTCAAAATGCCTTGGCAATAAAAAGGAAAAAATTCTAAAAAAGCCAAAGTCGTAAATGTGAGACTTTCAGTTCTAAATTTTATCAAATCAAGTTGGCAGTTCTTTTTATTAATCAGATGTGACATCCTTCAGAGTTCAAGAGAGTGCCCGGTTGTTCAGGCTTTAGGGCAGATGCCTTGGAGTTCGGGGAAAGCACCCCAAAAGGACAGCAACAAAATATTCTCTAAACACTTGCATAGTCTATTGGCTAAATAAATTCATCAATACATTTTAAAATAAAAATAGAAAAATAAATTTCACAAAAGGAAGAAATGAAAAGAAACATTTCCTACTCCTTTTAGGTGGGCTATTTCCCCAGCAAATTCAAAAACAAATGAAGAATTGAGCTCAGGTAAAACTAGAGCCATTTTCTCTCACCCTCAATCTAGGTATTAAAGCACACGACTCTCCCATGAATTGGAGAGAGTAATAATTTGCTTCCTTTGCAGGATTTTTTCCATCCCAGCCCCTCTGTCTTCTAGAACTCCTAAGAACAAGCCAGTCATTTTGATAAATCCACCATCAAAATAATAGAACCAAATTTAAGGAAAAACCTCTATTGAGAACCTACCATGTGCCAGCTATTGAGCCTAGTGACATCATTATCACCATCATAATCAAATATATGTTAGCTAGTTTAACACTTCAAGCCACATTTTACTACTGCCTTGATTTCCCTCTTTAACTCAGAGGACTTGGAGACATTTGGTGCTTAAGACTTGCTTGAGACACATAGCAGGAAATGGTAGACATGATATTTATGAGCATGAAGCCCTGTTTCATAGTATGGATTCCCATATACAGCACTTCAGTTTCATTCTGCCATAATTTTCTTTTTCTTTGAGAATTCCACATAAAGCAAAATGTTCTGAGGGTAGTAGCTTGTCCTAAAAGTTCTGAGATTCCCTTCACATCAAATCCAGCATTGGAATATATTCTCACTCAATATCCATGAACTTTGAGAAGGCTATGTTGTGCAGAGCTCATTTTATCCTTATAATTACAATGGGAAGTGGGAGAGCTCTTAGTGCCCCCATTTGGCCATAGGGTGAGCTGATACATAGAGCATTTGAGATTGGAACAGTAAGAGAGATCTAGAATTTGGAATCATCTACTGAATCCAATTCCATTGACCAAGTTGTTTCTCACACTGAGAAATACCACTGAGAGAGCTATACATTTTTTTGTCCCTTATCCTTAATGTCTGGGATAGAGTAGCTATCCAGTACACTTTTACTGAAGAAGTGAGTGAAAAAAAAACACATAAATTAAATAATAGTGGATAGAAGGAAAAGGGATAGAAAGACGTGAATGAACCAATCAGTAAACCACACCCTTTTACTTTGTGTCTCTTGCTCTACCTTCAATATGGGAAATAGACTGTGGAAGTCACTCAACCTTGTAGCACAACCCAACTTTTCTGACTCCCAGGCCAATACTTTCTGTTAGGTTCTCCCCAATTGGGACAGTGTCAAACACTCTTGCTCTTTCCACCTAGTTCAGTTCTAGTTTTGAAACATGCAGCGCCTAATTGGAAAAATGTAAAATTATACTTTTAGGGCATTATAAAAATAAGTGGTACTCACTATACATCACAGAATGTTATGATGTTAATAGACAAGAGCTAGGCTGATAAAAGTCACCAACTTTTCTCCAACTTCTGTCCCCAGCAGAATGGAATAGGATCTTTGAGCAGAAAATGTTCTCCAACATGTTTCTGCACTGTCAGATCCACATGCCTGAATAAGCCACCTGCAGAATTGGGCAAAGGAATAATTAAAATGTAGACTAGGGTAGATGGGAGTCCATTCACAATATACTTAAGAAAGACTTCAAGATGCCTTTTGTGGCATAATCTCTCTATAATCTCTCTGGTTCAATGTGTGTCCCCCTGTAGCATGCAATAGAGCAGGTTAGGTTCCTAGACATGGACACTCCCAAATCAAATAAGACAGTATCTTCACTTCTTCCCCCACCCACTCCCAATCCCCTCCTTCCAGTAACCTAGGTAAGTCTTGGCTTGTGTGGATAAAAAGCAGCAAGACTATGTGTGTTTCTGCAGATTGCTGCACAAAAGAACTGCAGTGACCCTGGACAGGAGTGACTTTCTTACACTGCATCATTGTACAGAACTGTCGATTTCAGAGAAAAATATTTTCTGATCTCACTCTGTCTTCCAGATTTTGAAGAACTTCTCTCCACAGAGAAAAATCAGAGTTAATTTCCTTTTGAGTTGTGCTTCTCAGCCTCTGTAAAGCCACACTCTCCTGTGATAAACCTAAGTACCAGGACTCTAAAATCCTTATGTATCTTCCATGGGGCATCCCTCCCCTGGCCATTAATGCACACTTTTTGGTCAAACTTTCCAGAGAAGAAAATGCAACCTAGAAGACTGTGAAAATGTTGCTTTCTGTGTTAGGAAAACTATAGGTATTTTTACTTTCCAGGCATAAAATGATTGTATGGTATTAAGCACATGCATTCCTATGCACACTTACTGTATTGTAGGATGTGGAGGGTGTGCACATGACTCCGAATGGCTCTGAGAGTCATTGATAAAGTCCACCTTTTACCCAGTTCCTGTTGGTCCCTACCCAGCCCCTTAATGCTCTTGTCATGAACCTTCCCTTTGTCTCCCTTTGGTCCTTCTTCATTTTCCATACTAAGGGATAATTGTCTCCTTACTGATTTCTCTTTCTCTTTTCTCTCTCTAACTCCTTTTCAACCTTGCTACCATAATTGGAATATAGAGTAAAGATGCTGGTATCAGGACTTTGGTTATGTTGGATGAACAAGGAGGTAAGTTCAGATTTCTTCAGTAAGAACAATTCTTCATCTGAATAAAGTTGCAGTTTTGATTTTTTTTTTTTTGTGCACCCTCAGGTGGCCATTCTGTATGTGTTGCATGTGTGTGCAAGTGTAAGAGTTTTAGAAAGTTCAGCTTCCTCTGTTGAAAATATTGAATATGGGGAAGTCAAGGCCTTCTTCATGACTGAAATAATGATACTGTTGTCTCTATTATGTACATTGAGAAAACAGATTTTAAAAGCAAAATCTATGTATGTTTCCTAAAAGACAATATTTTAGACAGTGTTGAGAATTTTCTTACTCTTCTTACCACCAAATTTTCCCAATAAATTTGGTTTTCTTCCAATAATATCCAGGTTATGGGATATAGTATATGAGGTTATACATTTCTCCCAACCAACCAAATTTAGTGTCTGAAAGTTTTAGTTTTCAAGTCACTAAGAGATTCCTCTAAATAACTAAAAATTATTTTTCCATGGTATGTCTCAAAAGTAGAAATTTTAACTAATTATGATATTAAAGATATTTTAAAAGCATTTTTGTAAAGACTAGAAGTAACAAAACTCAGAGAGTCTGGATGTTAGTATATCATCTCTACACACTAAAGTAAAAACTATAAGGGCGACCATATAGTATATTTTCTTTTGACTCAAAATATCTAGCAATATGGTGATAATATACATAATTCTAGCTACAAGCTCTTTACCTGTTTCCATTTTGAATTCTTATAATAATGAGATGTTTGAACATTTTCATACTTTGTAAAGGCATTAGAAAAAATTATGATTGTGATTATTTTCCAGTAGCAAATATAAGAATGTAAAACTCATTCTAGCAAGGCTGTGATAAACTCCAAGCACAAATTTCAAACTGAGAGGAAAATTGCCATGATGATAGCCTGGCATAAAACACTTTTCCTAAAATATAGAGAGCATATGCATATCATCAAAGGGCAATAACTAAAAGAAAAGTGAGAGTAAGATATAAATCTTCACTTTGCAAGTCGACATGTAAAAATTGTCTCAACTATCAGTGATAATAGCATGCCAGTTTTTAGCAAGTTGATACAAAATTTAACAATTGATAATAACCAATGCCATAGTATGTTGAAAAAATAGAAACCACTAATTTGCATAGGGGGGCTGTGAGCTGATACACATGTTATAAGGAACAATTTGATAATAATATCTTCAGTTTTGAAGTGTACCTATCTTTGACCAAAACATTCCATGCCTAGGACTTTGCACTGCAGTTAAACATTTACAATTATGTATAGAAAAATGAATATGCCTTACTTGTAGTTTATTAGACTAGGAATGATCTAAATATTTGTCAGTGGAGAGATCAACTAAGTCAACTATGATATGGCCATGAAGAGATATTCTGCCATCAATACAGTGCATAAATGTTTAATGACTTCTGGAGAGTTAGAGTTGGAGTAAGAAAAGAAGATAGAAAGCCATAGTATTTGAAGTGTCCTGAGAAGCAATTAAAAGCATTTAAGATTTATTAGGGAATGCTATGATGGATGGATGTAGATAGTAAGAGCCTATGTATGGTAGCTGGGTGTGGTAGTAAGAGCCTACAGACTGTGATATGAGTCTAACACCTGGAAAAGGAGCTGAAAAGTAAAGGACAGAGTGAGAAGACCACCAGACTGAAGAACTTTTCTGAGAAGGTCTCAGCTAGGTTAATGGGGAGCCTGGGAGCTAAGATCACCACCCACAAGTAGAGAAGAGAAGACCATGTTGGGCAGAAATGCTACAAACCTGGCAGCCCACCATGCCTAGATATTAGCTTGTAGCATCTTGAGAAAGCATGACCTTAGTATGAATGCCATGCAATTCACAAATGCAAAACTACACCCTACTTCTCTGACAAGTTCCTCCCATTGCTATCATAAAGGGGCTTTTGTTTTTATAATATTTATTTGTGTTAAACGTTTAAGAAAATATACATTAAATAATTGTAAAAATAGGAGGGAAAAAACAATTGTATACCAACTCCATCACTTTTCTCCCACTGTTCAAATTAGTTTGTTGAAATCTCTAAAATTAAGAGTCTAGTTGAGTTCTGTTCTAAAGGTATTCCAACAGGGTCCATCTTGATATTTGCTGCAATTACTTGCTGGTTTGATCCATGTGGCAATGTCTCAACTCTGAAATGTGGGGTGCAGCAAGTCATTGCTTGGAAGGTTGTGAAACAGAAGGTGCCCACGCAGAAGAGTGACAAAGCACTCTTTCAGTTCATAGTCCAGTGTGGGAAGCTTTTCAGAAGCAGGAAGACTTGGGATACTGTCTTTTCCCTTCTCTATAAGGTACTGACATAAAGACATGACACGGAAAACAGTAGACAGAGACACAGTGCCCTGAGAGAGAAAGGCTGGGGCTGTCGCTCCATTGTAGCGCTACAGTGAGGTCCTTATGTCAGGCCCCAGCATTGCAAATGGAAAGAGAAGAAGAGAGGTAGAAAATGAACAGCCTGCTTACCTGAGGTGTAAATATCTTTGTACTTTGATGAAGAAAATCTAGAGGTACAATTGCTAAAACCCCCATGCATATGCAAAAATTCATAATTCTTAAACATGATAATCCCCACAAGCATCTAGATACTATTATCTCAAAAACAGAGAACAGATTTCCCCCCCCACAGGATAGTGAATGTTTTCAGATGAAACATTTTGGAGTCCTTTGGTAAGCATACTTCCCATGAGAGCTTGTGTTATAGTAGATTGTAATGAACAGCTCACACTGACAAAAAATAAAAAATAAAAACTACAATTGTAAATCTCCAAAAGTAGGTGATCTGGGGCTTGTTTTAAGGGATACATATTCCATTTTTACTAGTAATTTAGGGCCTTTGCAAGTGATGGATGAGTGTGCCCTCCACTATCCTGCCTTGCCTCTTAATAAACATATTTAATTGTGCAATGTTTACTTGTTTAGATCAGTAACTGCTTTTTGATTTCTCTTCAGTTTATGCTGTACTAATTTTGTCTATGCCTGACATCCAGAGTATTAACTATTTCTACCTCACAGCTGCTCAAGAGACCACAAGCAACAACCACCCTCTTAGAGAACCTTTGTATCTACTGTGGAGGCAGGCCAGACCTCTGCAGGTTGTCCAACTGAACAATCGCACTGTGAAGTTCCTTATAGGATTCTTGTTTTAGACCCAGGTATCAGGGGACACCAATGAGCACCAGGAATGACAGACAATTCCGGAGACATACAGAGCCCTGGGACTTTTGTTCCCCTAAAAGTGATGTCTCCCAGGAAAATCTTCTGAATGGTTCTGTATTAACATGGATAATCTAACCTTTCATTTCCACTTCTCTTGTTTCTTTTTTCAGTCTTTTCTGGATTGTTTGTTTTGATGACTCAGTCCAGGCTCTCTGAAAACATACCTGTGATGAGCTCTAAATTAAGTAGTAAAATCTCTTACCACTGCTGGTAGAAAAAAAAAAAAAAACCCACAAAATCAAGTCCAATCTAGAGTACCATCCAACCATCTTAAAGTTAATGGTACTACAAAGCAGTGTTTGACAAAATACCCCAACCCCTTGCTAATGTTTAGTCACCAACCTCAGTTCAGAATGGTTCAGGCTGTTGTTCAGTGTGGTAGCCACAGTGGATATGTGGTTATTTCACTTTGTTTCAATGAATTTCACAGTGTTCACCATTGCTCAGGAAAGTGGGAATCATACAGGCAGTGTCTTTGGACTGGGTATCAGTATGAAGGCTTGCACACCAGGTAAAACATTTAGTAGGTTTTACTTTAGGACCAGGCCGAGTTTCTAAGGCTCTTATATTCCTCTCCTTAGATGATGCTAGTAGAAAAGATGTCTAATCCCTAAGAATCTGTCTTCTACTAGTGAATCTATCAGAGACAACTAATCACTCAAATAGGGCAAACAAAAATGTTTCGATCTCTGCTAATAACATGCAGTGTTGTCTACTAGAAGACTGAAAGATTCCCATGATAAAAAAAAAAAATGTTCACATCTCATCTCCAAGAAGCAACATAAAAGCTTAAGGAGAGAAGACATAGTCAACCCTGTGCTATTATGCTGTGAGAACCTCACAGATGGAGCTCTACACGGGAATGAAATGAAGACATGGATGTTCTCACGAACTTCTTGAGAAGTGCTTCACAGAAATTATTCCAAGGCAACCAAGTGTTAATGTGTCAAACATGTCCATAAACACAACTCAGCACAGTAAAGTTGATATTGTAGCTAGAATACCCGGACGAAATAGTTCCTAGGCTTTTTTTTTTTTTTTAAATCAAATTCGGCATCAAATTTTTCTCTTTCAGTCAGACCTTCACCAACAAAGCTGGAAATCCATGACAGAATGAAGCTTTCAGAAGTGTGACTATAGATGTGTTCATGTTTATCTTTCAATTACCTAACTCATAGGTCCAACACTTAGGGGTCAGTTCACATGTATACGTTACCTCCTATTCTCTAGAGGCACCAGGAATAAGGCTTCTGAAATCTTGTCAGAGAGTCATGATTTTTGCAAAACAAAAAAGTAGTAATTGTTTTCCAACTTAAGAGAAATGCATCCGGAAGTCCAAACACCAGAAGATGCACCCTTCTGGATGTGCGTTGTTGGCACTGTTTGTGAGTTTGCCCTTTAGCCCAGGAACCTCCTTATATCCATCCTACTACAGCACTCATCAAGCTATCAACAATTCTTTGATTTGAACCAACATCCTTATTTCTATTTGCATGCATGATAGTTCTTTGTTTAATGACATTCTGATAAAGGCATGAACCATGTCAACCAAGACATGTAGGAGGCCAAGAAAAATTTTAAAGTTTTAGGGAAACACTGTGTCCTTTCCCTTACACCACAGTCCTCTTACTCAAGTATTAAATTTGATTCACACACTGATTTATTATGTTCTTAAAAGGAAACTGGGGTTAAGTCATTAGTTAAAAAAAAAAAAATCGAGTTTGGCATGGTTGTGCTTACAATCATGTCCTTAGGATGCTGGGCTACATAGGAAGATCCTGTTTCAAAATGTCCCACCAACCAGGAAGGGAAGAAATCAAGAGAAAGGAACGTTCCCTCAAATATGAGGAAGAAGGAAGGGAAAAAAATTCTCCTTGCACGTAGAGATTTCCAGGACATCCCTGTCTCTGTGCACCCGACAGAAGAACGGCACCGCTGTCCCTCCATCCTGAATAAGCACTGCTGTGTTTTCATCAGCTTCTGAAAAACATAGCAGAGGCAGCAGAGACCTCAGCAGTGACAGCTTCTTTAGCCTTACTGAAGAGAGCAAGAGTAATCTTTTACTATCCAGAATCATGCTGTCCCTTCTTGGGTCACTAGTGAGCCTCCTTTAGGTCCTACAGTGACAATTTCCACATCATATGCATATGTGAAGTAGTTTTCAGGTGATTGTTTAGGCCTTCAGGAGCTTATCAGTTTTACCCTAGGCATGCCTTTACTTCTAGAGGCGCACTCATCAATGCATGCATGGAAATACAGACAAAAAGAGGAGTAGGGTTGTAACTGGGTGTTATAATTAGACAGCCAAAGTATCATATTGCACTTCTCCTTTAATGGTCTTAAAAGCTACTTGACAAATCCCCTTCATTAAACTTGCAGTCACCCTAATGCAGTGACACTTTTGAGAAATTAATCCATTTGGTTTATGTAACCCTGGCAACCTAGAACTGATTCATTTTTATGAGTATTGAGCTGTGTTTCAGATGCACTGAGGTCAGCTTTCCTTGTAGCAATGGCACAGTGCCATTTTTGTGTGGCAATCCATTGCCCCTCTTCCAGCGAGACATACATGCTTCTTGTTCTCTGACCAGGTCAGTAGCTAGCAGATCCACATCATAGACACTAGGGACCAGGGCAGGAGAACAAGATATCTTCTTCCCCAGATCTTGTAGTAAGTCACTCTCATATGGTAAGAAATGAATTGATATGTTTTGGTACTTACAGTATTGCTGTGCTGATGTTGCCTTCTTTTCCAGCTTCTGTGAATTAAATAAGGAAAACCAAGAACAGACCATTGGCCACCTTTGGCTGTACAGCCACTGCTGGGGGAAGAACAGAAACTCATAGCCATGTCTGTTCCTGCTTACTGTTCTGTTGTTTGCCACAAAGAAGAAAATACATTCTGTTTTCTCCTTTTATCTGGTTGGGGATACTTAAAAACCAAAAGACAGATATTTTGAAACTGGAGCAGATAATCTTTCTGGAAGCATTGAATGGGAGCCCCTTAAACATAAATTAACAACCTGTTTTTCTTTCTCTTGGGTTTCACTGGTGTCTGAGTCAATACACTGCTGTTTCCCTGGATACGCAAAATCAAACAGACCTTCTGATCCCATCCCATCATGTCTGAACTGCAAACTATTTTGAGCATCGTTCTTGTTCATTTCCTTCCACCATGTCTACATAGGGCAGCAGCAGCCGTCTACAGCAATGCATCCTCTTGGATAATGCATTGTAATCTCAATCTCTCTCTCTCTCTCTCTCTCTCTCCCTCTCTCTCTCTCTCTCTCTCTCTCTCTTCTCTCTCTCTCTCTCTCCCTACCTCCCTCTCCCTCTCTCTCTTTCTTTCTAATTCTGTTTCACATAGTCATTTCTCATGTTCTGTTGGAAACCCAAAAAAAATTCATTCCACACTATCATCCCTTTGTCCTAACCAGAACAACTCGATCGTGTCGAAGAAGGCATGAACCATATCAACCAAGACATGAAGGAGGCCGAGAAAAATTTAAAAGATTTAGGGAAATGCTGTGGCCTTTTCATATGTCCTTGTAACAAGTAGGTACTGGGTACCAGCTCTAATCTGTGGCGTCCAGTTTTCTTTCTTTCTTTTCTTTTCTTTTTTTGTTTTTCTTTTTTAATGTCAAAGTGAATGTCTGAAGTTTTGTCTTTTTTTTCTTTGTCCTTTTCCATCTGCTTCATTCTGTGGGGATAAAATACTTGTGTTTAATCAGAACAACTGGAACGCATTGAGGAAGGGATGGACCAAATCAATAAGGACATGAAAGAAGCAGAAAAGAATTTGACGGACCTAGGAAAATTCTGCGGGCTTTGTGTGTGTCCCTGTAACAAGTAGGTGCTGCCTGCCTGCCTGAAGCTTTGGTTTTCCCAAGGCTCATCTCCAAGCCTTGACTAGCTCATTCCTGCAGGCTCATAGGCAGGATGAGCATGTGGCATGCAGAACAGATCAATACCGTCTCCAATGCATTCATCTCATAGCATAGATAATACTAGTGGGAGTTACTGTTGATGCATTAAAAATCAGGCATACTACAGTGGAAGCCTCACTGTCAGCAATTTTTATTGATGAACATTTCAACATTTTCCAGAAAGTGTACTTTGAAACAGAGGCCTTCGGAACACATTGTTTTCCTCAGTCCCAAGAACAAAAATGGTAGATTTAGAAAAGACTTTGGATAAGTGTAGAAGATTAGAAATGCATGTATCAAGGTTTGATTTTTTTTTTCTTTCTCAGAAGTAAAAGAGACAGGCTAATTTGGTCCAGATAAGCCTCTGCAAGTTGGAGCATGTGGCAGATTCCCTCTCAACTGCCCACAAACTCCTGCAGTTGATCATGAGGTGCTATAGCCTCACCCAGTGCAAAGGTATCCTCTTCAGTAAGAAGTAGTACCCATCCCAAATTGGACTCAACTACTCCAACTCTTCCTCTTGGAAGATCTGCCCGTACACTGGCTGAAATGTTGAAATGTGTAGATTTTGCATGCACGACATCACAAAACATTTAACTGTTCTCAAGGTTCCGCAACGCTTTTTTTGGAATGTAGCAGAAATGTGACATGTGGTTATAAAGGTTTGCAATAGAAAGAACCCAAAAACTTGAGGGTTCTAGAAGATAGTCTCATTTGGCTAGCAGTGGGGGGAAATGCATGAGTGGATTGCCCAACATGCATTTGGAAAATTGAACGTGTTACCTGATCTCCCTCCTCCCTCCCCCTTTCCCTCTTAAAATAAGACTTTTACCCAAAAGCTCTCCTGATCCTAGCTTTTAGAATAGAAATTGATGTCATTTTGAGTAGATTATATGACCATTCACATCCTTTAAACTTTGAGGCTGATTTGAAATATCCCACTTCCTGTTTAGGAGGGGGAGGGGCTCATTTTACCAGTAAATAAAAAGCATGTTTTTTTTAGAAAAAAAAAAAAAAAAAAAAAGAAGAAGAAGAATGCTCTACGGTAAAGCCTGGCTAACTGGAATCCAGCTAACTGGAACCTTCAGCTGCACAATACTTTTGTCCCCTTTCTGGTTTTAGCCAAAAGAAAAGTGGGGCAGGGGTATTGGAAGGAGGCAGTCATCCAATATTTGAAATGTTTTGTTTTTCAGGACATCTAGATAATTTGCAGTGTCTCACATAGTCTTTATTCTACAGCCTCTGCCTATGAAGAAATAAATAAGTGATAAGTTAGAGCAGATTTTAAAAGGTCATCAGACACATCAATATAAGCCATAGCCGTGGAAGACTTGATTGTGCTCATACCCAAAGACTCTTGAACAGAAAATTAGCTCAAAAATTTGAGAAAGATATTTACTAATTACCCTTAAAACGGAATTTTCCTGCAGCATACTCCCAAATGACTCACGGGCAAGCATTCCAGTTAGTCAAGTTTGACTGTCAGCCCCTTTCAGAGCTAACCTGCCTCACATTTGGAGTGAATTCCAGCAGATCCCCACCCCCACCCCCTCCATCAATTGTGTGTGAAGAAAGGGTGGAGGTAGGGCTCTTTGAGGTGGGTCCTCAGGTTCTGAAGAAACATGACCCTGACTAAATCCATAGATAAGTGGTCCCTGACTCCTTGATTCTACAGAGACCCTAACTGAGCTTCAAAGCTTGAGTAAAGTGTTCCCCAATGTGTGTAAATAACGCTTTAAAAACCATGTGTCACAACGCAGTGGCTGGTGGTGCCCTGGACTCTCTGGGGGCTTTGCCCTGTCTCGGCATGTTTCGAAGGACTATGGTAGATGTACGGCCGTGATGTGAGTCTGTGCAGCGTTGTGGGTGCAGTGGTTTGCCTTCTCTTTGGAAACGCATATTTCCCTTTCCTTTGACTTTGCCAAAGATGGTATACCAGACATTTTACATAGCAGAAAACATCACAAAGTCCAAACAGCTTCTTAAAGCCAAAAAGAGAGACAATGGGAGGTGGGGTGGAGACACAAGCTCTCTTAGCTATGAAAATTTGTTGGTGACCTTGTACCATTCATGGAGTGAACCCATGCCCTTTGGTGCAGTAGGTTGTGAAAGTCAATTGGGGGAACTGCTGAAATCTCACTGGTGCATTTCCCATTTGTCACCATGGTTTCCTGGTCCTCAATCTGCAAGGATTAAAGCCAGTTTAAGAGATGGCTTTATCCCTCTAGTGAGAGAAAAAAAGGGGAAAGGGAGTTAAATCTTGGTGCCTCAGAATAAAAACTGTGAAATGGGACCAAAGGATGTATGTTGTTCTTGGACTCAAAAGCATGTGGTTTCTACTATGCAAAGAACCTAGAAACATCTTTGATTGCCTTAAATTACAACATACCCACCAAAATATGCTCTATATGTTTCTATTGGGCACAACAGGTATGCCTGGATTTTAAGTTTTGTTCCAAGGCAGGTCAGTGAAATGTAGCCCATGGAGACCACACTAGTTCCAGACCACTCTCCCCTGTCATAACACAGGCTAGTTTAAAATAGGAATCTGAATGCACACTACCCTGCCCTTTGGCCCACCTAAGAAGCTAATGAACTGCGTTTCAAATCGTCACGAAGGCTATTACTGTCCTGCTAGTGCCTATTTCGAGAATGGTCAACTTCTGGAGTAGTTTGGCTTAAATGAGAATGCTTCACTTTTTACTCATGCCTGTAGCTGGTGCATGAAGAAGACACAGGGTGGGGTGGGGGTGGGGTTCCTCTTTGGTGCTAGATGGCTTGTTCTCTCTTCTATTTTCCTGCATTCATTTCACTATGCTTCTTTTACTTTTTGTCTCTGTGGACAAAGGTTTGTACATCAACACTGGATGTATGGTGACTGTTTGGAAGTACCGATATATTATCAATTTCAAACCACTATAGAGGCAACCCAAAGACCATCACCCTTGGCCAACCACCAATCCTTTGTGTCTTTCATGAAGCAATGGAAATGTAGTTTCTACATTCATTGGGGGAAATACATTAAGCGGACATCGTTGCATGATAATGTGTTAAAAACTTGGTCAAGTATGTTTTTCTTCATGATTCTGTGTTACTGTGGTGTGATGTACACCCTCTACTTGGCAGTCTTGTTTTGTGTCTGTCTGCCAGTATGTTTTTTCTGTGTTTTGTGTCTCAAAATATAACCATGTCACTGAAATAGAACTGAATCTTCTCCGGCTATCTTAAGCCTTATCTTAAATCCAATTAAACCATAAAACAAACCAAAGATTATTCAATTCGCTCAATTGAAAATAAAATGCTGAATAGCTGAGGCATGGTGGTGGCCAACTGTTTGGGTCCAGATTATGATATATCGGTATTCTCTAATGCCTCAATTTAATACTCATTCGCTTGGTTTGGTTCTTTGCTTAAAGAATTGGTAATTTCTGAGAGCTTTCTTCTCCACCCTGTGCTCTGTCACTCACCCAATTTTTTGCATAGGCTTAAATCCAGTGATGCTTACAAAAAAGCCTGGGGCAATAATCAGGATGGAGTAGTGGCCAGCCAGCCTGCTCGTGTGGTGGATGAACGGGAGCAGATGGCCATCAGTGGTGGCTTCATCCGCAGGTGAGTTCCCTGTAGTTCTTTGCTGATGGATAACCAGCACTGAACTATTTTATCTTCTTCCATAAAAACAAAATTTTGAGCTCCCTCGAGGGGCTAGGACTGGATTAATGATAGCCTCACTCACTTATCTGGTTTTTGGCTGGAATTTCACTAGAGGTACTTCTGTCTACCTCTGTGAGGTCTTCCATCCACCTCCATGAGGTCTTCCATCCACCTCCATGAAGTCTTCCAAGAAAGAATTTAGGTTTCTTCATGGTTATGGTAGTGTGTCAAAGGGACAAGACCCAAGGCAAAATGTCTTTCCAAACTATGCTTTGGGTGCTATTTGCCAGAGCATCAAATCCCATGACCACATCCAGAATAAGAGTGGTTATGGAAAGGCATTAAACGGCATGGGTTTATTTTAGCGACGCTTCTTAAAGAGACAGTTACTGTAACATGAATCTTAAAATGTCTTATTAATAATTAAAAAAAAAATCTGGAGCCAGACATTGAGGTGAAAGCTGTAAGATCAGAGAAACAGAACAAGCCACAACCAACCTCACCTAGCCAACACCTTGGTCAATCCTGTTTCCACGAATCCTTAGACTGAAAGCCTCTTGAGTCCTCATCCAGAGTGGATCTCAGCTGAACTGCTGCTAAAAAGCCTAAAAGCTCAAAAGTCTCCAGTTCCTGGTCCTCATGCCTTATATACTTATATACTTTTCTACTTCCTGACATCATTTCCTGGGATTAAAGGCATGTGTCCTTCCCAAGCAATTACATGAGATTTCAAGTGCTGGGATTAAAGGTGTGTGCCACTATGCCTGGCTCTGTTCCCAGGGTGGTCTTGAACTTCCAAAGGCACACGCCTTTAATCCCAGCACTTGGGAGGCAGAGCCAGGTGGATCTCTGTGAGTTCGAGGCCAGCCTGGGCTACCAAGTGAGTTCCAGGAAAGAAGCAAAGCTACACAGAGTAACTCTGTCTTGGAGAATAAAACAAACCAAAAACAAACAAACAAAAAAAAAAACCACAGAGATCCAGACAGATCTCTGCTTCCTGAGTGATGGGATTAAAGGTATGTGCCACCACTGTCTGGCCACTATGTCTCATCTAGTGGCTGGCTCTATCCTCTGAGCCCCAGATGAGTTTTATTTGTTAGAACATAAATAAAATATCATCACAGGTTGCAGAGGCATGTTCAACAGCATGAGTGATGTAGCATTTACAATCTAGTAATAGTAGAAGGCTGTTACCACTCAGTCTTCAGGAGACAGGAGCAATAACTGTTACCAGAACCCAACAGTGACTACAAAGGGGTATTATGGTAGTGAAATGTGGTCATAGGCAGAGTTGGCTAGCATAGAAAGGGAAGGAAATGCCCTAAACCCTGCTTCCCTTGTCCTGCAGTCTCTGTCAGGCCAAAGCCCATTGGAATTCAGAGCAAGCACTCAAGTTACATAAGTCAGCTGATACCTTCGTTCTGAGGAAACAACCAAGCAGAAAAAAAGCCAAATATTTTCAATGAAAATTGAGAGATTATAGTCCTTATATTTTTGGACCCCTATCCCCAGCTCACTTCACATTATCATCCCTTTGTCTTAACCAAAACAGCTTAATTTTGTCAAAGAAAGCATAAACATATATACATATATAAGTCTAAATACATATACATATATTTACACTGGACATATATAGATCATCAGTTCTCAACCTGTGGGTAGCAACTCCTTTGGCAAACCTCTCTCTCCAAAAAATTTACATTATGATTCATAACAGTAGCAAAATTGTGGTTATGAGGTAGCAATGAAAATGATTTTACGGTTGGGGGTCACCACAATATGAGGAATTGTATTAAAGGTCACAGCATTAGGAAGGTTGAGAACCACTGGTTTAGACTGTTATACCAGGACTCAGCATAGGAGAGAGTATACATCCTCAATACCATCTACCTTCAAGTCACTGTAGTTGTTGGCCAACTGCTGTGATTCAAATGTGCTTCATAAGGTGGAGAGTCTAGATTTGCACCTGTAGCCTTACAGATGACAATTCTAATTCTGCCTCTAAATGATTTTCAAGCCAGTGCCTGTGTTAGTATCAACTAGGGGATACAGAAGAAAGAAAGGGAAGGAGGAAAGATGGAGGAACTTGTGCCTATATTCAGTACACAGCCATTGAATCCAAACCTCTTGACACTGACACAAGCATCTACGATTTGTAAAAGCTCGGGTGATTCCCCTGTGTATTAGGACTGGAAATGATTACATTACAGGAATTTGTTCAGTGTTGATGATGTTCAAATGAAATGTAAATGGTAGGAGGTTTTCTCTTAATTTTTAAATTTTCTCCAGCTCAGGCTAATATATATTTTAGCGGAGGCAGGCATAGTGGCATGAGACTGCAATCCCAGCATTCAGGAGGCCTGAGTGCTCAAAGCCAGCTTAGGCTATATATGGACCAATATTTTAAGCAAAACAAAATGAACAAAAGAATAAAGTCATAATAGGCCAGTGTACTTTGGGAGTTGCTATGGGAAAAGGAGTTTAACCCTCCAGTGTTTAGCTTATTACTGTAACTAGTAGGAAGATTTTGTAATTATTGCCTTCTACTTGCAGTAAGATGCCTGCTGTTTGCAATAGTGTCTTCTTAACCTTCAAGTTGGCCTTTGGAAATGTGGCACCGTGCTTTGTGAGCCAGCTCCTGCCCTCCCTTTCCTACCCATTCAATGGAAAGCACCAGATACACATTTTTCTGCTCTGAAAGCACCTGTTCCAATGCCCCTACCAAACCTATGAAATCAACATACGCATGTATTAAGAGTCACCCTGAAAAAAGCAGTTCCCTTTGAATCTCTTTGGAGTTCTCAGGATTAAGGGGCAGACAGGTTATCACTGATGTCCATACTGATGCACAGCCCAAGTCGGCAAAGTGATAAGCACTGAGATTCTCTGCATCACTCTTTTTTTTTTTTCATCTACAAGTTGAATCTTAGAGATTGATGTTTCAGAGAAAACAAAACACAGTCTCTGTATAATTCTGCCTCTATCCTCTGACCTGGAGTCTCTCAGAATAAATGATTTTATCTTCATAAAAATAAAATTAGGGTATGGAGTGGCTCAGAAGTGGCTTTGCCACAAAAGTGAGTTCAGATGCCCAGGAGCTTTGTGAAAATCAGATATAGCAGTGCACATCAATCATTCTAGTGTACCTGTGGTGACATGGGAAGTGGGCAGGAGAAATCCCCAAAACTCATACATAACCTACATGGTGATAAGCAGGATGCTCTAGTAAACATGTTAGAAAGTAAGGACCTACACCTGAGGCTATCCTCTGATGTTTACATGGATACCACGGGACACACCAGGACTCACACATGAACACACACATACAGATCACACACATACACACATACCACAAACACACATACACACATTAAAAATAAATAAAATAGGCTGGGTGATGGTGGTTCATGCCTTTAATCTCAGTACTCAGGAGGCAGAGTCAGGCAGATCTCTGAGTTTGAGGCCAGCCTGGTCTACAGAGCGAGCTCTGGGACAGCCAGGCATACACAGAGAGACCCTGTCTTGAAAAACAAAAAGTAAATAAATAAATAAATACATACATACATACATACATACATACATAAATAAATAAATAAATAAAATACACATGTAAGAATGAGGGAATGATGTATGTAGTTTGAGAAATCATGAAAGTAAATTAAATTGATATATGCCTTCTTTAGAACTATAAAGTCAAAGCAGATGTAGCGGTACAGACTTGCAAGATTAATGCTGGGCAGGATGAGGACAGTGAATCAAGATCTCCACCAGCCTTGGCTTCATAGCCAAACCTTATCAGAGAAAGATACATAGAGAGAATTCAAGGCTCCTAAATACAGTTTTTGCATAAACACGCAAGTACTTTACTATTAAGCTACACCTTGAGCTCAAAACACTGATGTTAAAATTACATTTGAAACAGACAGATGTTAAGGCTTGTTGGTATATTGAATGAGAATAAGGTAGATCCCTAGGTGTCTGTAAATTTCCTACAAACTCTACTTCTTGATACCAACTTTCTTCTCACACTCTATCTTCCAAAATTGCTCTTTGGCTCCCAGGGTAACAAATGATGCCCGGGAAAATGAAATGGATGAGAACCTGGAGCAGGTGAGCGGCATCATTGGCAACCTCCGTCATATGGCCCTAGACATGGGCAATGAGATCGATACCCAGAATCGCCAGATCGACAGGATCATGGAGAAGGTGAGCCCACAGCTATCAGGTGGTGACTATTGGTTGCCTCTAGGAAGGGGACACGGCCTCCAGGCACAGTAGTTGCTGGATATTTTACTCTTAATACTTGAAGACAAAAACGTGGGCTTCAGCAACAGAACTGGAAAGAAGATTAGAATGTAGTTTGGATTTTGATTTATTGTGGGTGCTGAGGATTGAGCACAGGGCCTTGCGTGTGCTAGAAAAGTGTTCCACCAATGAACTATACCTTGAGCCCCAGAGTATACAATTAAATGTAGTCAGTATTTTTTCTCAATTTCTCCCATGCCAAGCATGTGCTAGGCACTTAGAACACATGAAAATGAGACACATCATATTCCTGCTGCCAAGAAAGTTGTATCAGGACACTGAAATCATGAAACCACTCACCATACAAATCAGACATTAATTCTCCTTCCCTGCATTTTCCTCAGTCCTAATAGTAGCATGTTGAATATTAATTATAATATTTTAACTGTCCAAATACCAACAGAGGGAGAAAGGTACATTAAGTGTTTAATAATGATTTTATATGTGTAATTTCTGTCTAGCTCCTCTTATGCTGTGTGTTAATTCTCTGTGAGACACTGAAATTCTTAATCTGAGATCTTGAACCTCTTTATAATATCTTTTTCATTGCCAGGAGCAAAGTGGGTTAATTTTTAAATCACAAAGCTAAGTAGTGGTTTCTTGGTCCCCAAGCATCCTTCAATGCCTTGAAGGGATGAAAAGACAATATTGTATCAAAACTCCTCCAGATAAACAATATCTGGTCACATAATATTCTGCCTGACCAGTATACTAACGTCTACACAAATGTCAGAGCTGGCAGACAAAATGCTTGGGCTTTGCTTTTATCTGCAAGTTACAACATGCTTGTCATAGCTAAGCAGCTTTTGAAACTATGATAAAGCGTTTAACGCTGTGAGAGCCAATGGATTTTAGAATTGTATTGAAAGGTTTAAAAAGTGCTGGAGCCAATGCAGCCTGACCTAAGCCATTATAGCCCTAAAGGAAAAATTGAGCAAAGAAATAATTGCTGACTTGTTTTCTAGAAGGAAAACAGGAAGTGCTTGTTTTCTATCAGTGGACCAAACTCACTCAGAAGCAAACAGTTAACCTCAACAAAGCCAGGCAGGGTTCCGGAGAAGAGAGTTTTACTCACATAACGGGGACAACCTTTGAGTTACTGGAAATATTTATTGCTCCTGAAAAGGCAGCAGAGACCACATTCTGCTACCTCTGCAAGTGTAGTTCTCTGGTATGGCAAGAACCTTCTGTACTAAGCTGCACACATAAAGGCGTACACAGGGGTAAAGGTTTAAGAAAAAGCCAGGCAACTTGATGGGAAGTAGCTGCCCTGGTTTGCCATCAACCCTAGACTGCTGAGTCACCAAGGTAAGGGGAAGGAGTATAGTTGCCTTTTAATAATTAGTTTAGCCTGGTTAACATTTGAAATAGAAATTGCTTCTTTTCCCCCTCAAAATCACAATCTGGACACAGTTTAAACAGAGCCCCTTTGGATCTAGCCAATCATGTTGCCAAGCTGCACCATTATTAGGAGACTCTCCCTTTCTCAAGGAAGCTCTGGTCTCTGCTCACTGTATTCAAAAGTCTCTGCGTGCATAGGATTGAGTTAAAACCACACAGTAGGCAAAGCAAAGCAAATTTCTTCTCTCCTGACCTCATCACTGATCTTCATCCCACATCCACACCATCATGATCTTTTCTTATCAGCATTTGGGTTGATAGTGAAGTCTGGGAAGTTCAAAACAATAAGAGTTTTCTTATATTCATGTAGATTTTTAAGAAATTACTTCGTGTTTTTGCTTATGGGTGTTTATATGTACAGTCTTCCAAAGCTACAATCACCCAGTTCTTCCAGAAAACTGGAAATTGGAAGTAAGCTTCCATCCCAAGCTTTATGCAAACTGGCACTAAGGAAACAGTGGAGATGTTCAAACTTCATGGTGAAGCCAGTGGAAGTAGATGTGTGATATGCAAGCTAGGCAGTCCTTGAGGTCTTCTGTCAGTGGGAAACACACAGCCCGAGAACTAAGGCGATTACTGCTAAAAGGGATTTGCTGTTCAGCAGCTCTGCAACCTGAAAGATTGGAGAAGCGTTTAAGCCTGGAATCTGAAAAGGCTGGTGTACGGCATAGTAAGCATACCATTCTAGACGTCTGATCTGGACCAGTACACCACCTGCCATGAAGATGAAGACTCAGACACATGGGCTCAGTAGCTCCTTCTAACAATGTCTGGGCTCCCTGATGGATACTGTGGCCCTATCATAAAAGGAAATCATGTAGCACATATTGGAAATGTCAGCAAGCTTAGTATCCTCTAAAATCAAACATGAAAAGTGGGGTGGGGATAGCTGCCTTTATTAAAACAAAACAAAACAAAAATCCTCAACACATAAATATGATGAACATAGAAGCATTTCCCAAGGGACATACCTGAAGAGAAATTCTGTTTTGTTGTTGTTTGTTTAGTTGGTTGGTTGGTTGGTTTGGTTTTGGTTTCTAAAAGGTGCTATTTATTTTGTATAACATAGAAAGTACTTTTGTGTCATGTATTATGGGTCTGGAATTTGAGTGTGCTTCTGAGAGAACTTATGAGGAAATGACGGGCACCCATTGAACGAAGGTGTTCCAGGTCCACCCTGTCCTTTGAGACTATCCCAAGAATAGCCTCTGTTCTACTTAGATATCCCTGGAGCTGCCTTGGGAAAGCCAGCAGTACATTCATCAACAAGACAGTCTCAATTTGCCTTCAGAAATAACATTTATATTAAAGTGGATTATTTTCTGCACTCAGTCTAGAAACAGTACAATTCAATCCATAGGAACATTTCAAATTGGTCTGAGCTAGAAATTTTCCTTTGTACCAAAGTATGATTATGCCTGATACAGTTTGTAGGTACAGAAGAAGGATTTGGGAACTAAATAAAATTGGGGGGTGGGGATTATCCATTTTCCAAATGAGAATCCTGGGAGTCTAATACATGTGTCTATAGTTCAGGACAATCAGGACAAATTAATGTTCCCTCTTATGATGTAAATACTCGTTTTGAAGCCAACTTCTGATTAACCAAACAGATGGTAGAGAACCATGGCCAGATAATTCAGTTGTGAATAATCTAGAAATATGTTCAACTTTGCAACTCTGTTTGAATATGGATGACTCCAGTGTCCTAGGAATTCACAAGTTCAAACTGAGTATGGAACACCCTACCCAGTAGAGATTGGAAAGTGGGGAAGTAGGTGGGGCACCTGTGATCAGTGGGTGATAATGGCTCAGCAGAGAACTAACTGGGCTCTTCCGGACCACCTAGTGGCTCTCTCCTTTGCAAGGCTATGGTGCTGCAAACACCATTACCACATGTGACAGGAAAGAGCAACCGCCTCTACTTGCTGACTTGCCTTTCTCCATGGTCATGGTCATGGGAACAGTTAATTCCCTGGTGGATAAAGGTCTAACCTTGTGGCATTCCTGGGTTTCATGCTATGTATACAGCACGATGTGACTCAAAAAGTGAATAAGTCAACCTGAGGCTGAGGGAAGCGAGGCACAAAATTATAGCAATTGTGCTTTTGTTAAAGATAAGCTGGTTACCAAACTCATGGAAGTGAGTCTTCAAAGAGGGCACTTAAATATTGCTGTCTTTAATGACAGCATGCTCCTATGTAGTGATGCCCCAACAAGAACACCAAGGGAATATTGAATCCATTTGCTTGAATTAGGGGGGAAAAAAAGGAAAATAGGGTTTAAAGGCCAGTAAATAACCTGAAGCATGCCAAACTTCAACTCAGTAACAATAACTGTAAGATAAGACACAATAAGCACTTACTCTTAGGACAGACATTTTTAATGTCCATTATATATGTATGCTCAATTAATGCATCACAGGAAACCTCTATAGCAGAGTGAGTAATAGTGTGTTTTCTGAATCCAGGCTGCTTGCATTTTGACTTTCCCTCAATTACTAAGTCTCTAGAGAATTGCCTGTATTCCTATCTGCTTTGTTTCTTTCCTTGGAAAACGTAGCAAATAATCATGTACACCCAATGATTAATGTCATCCAGGTTTAATGAGTAGAACACTGTTGATGTCATACTCATTAGCACTATTCTTTACCGGCCCTTCTTGTAAACAAGAAAGTTGAGATCTAAGATGTAATTGGCCCAAACAGACACTGCTGAATAAGTGAGCCAAGAAGGATCTAACAAGTGGGGACAATTCAGTTCAGTTGAACAGATAGCACTGCTTCCACAGAAGTCATTGAGTACTGAGTACTTTTTCAGCATAGAAAGATAAATGATATAACCCTGTCCTCAAAAAACAGATGCTATCCAGTGAGGGAAGTAGTCGAAAATCCAAGTTTCTGTGACCTTGTCCACTTAAGGCCATAGCAATGGTCCTAGGAGAAAGAAAGAAAAAGTGGTGGTTCTGAACGGGGAAGTTTCAAGGTTGAGTGGACCCAGAAGGTGAATGGAACTTTAAGGAGTAATCTAAAACCTCTCTTGTGGTCTCTTTTCTAGGCTGATTCCAACAAAACCAGAATCGATGAAGCCAACCAACGCGCAACAAAGATGCTCGGAAGTGGTTAAATTTGCCCTTCTGCTGTGCTCTCCTCCAAATATTGTTGGACAAGAGAGCTCCTTCATGCTTTTCTCATGGTATTACCTAGTAGGTCTTGCGCGCACACACACACACACACACACACACACACACACACACACACACACACAGTCGCCCCCATTGTAAGTGTCCTGTGTGGTCTGTCAGATTCCCAATGATACTATGTGTCTTTTGTTCTCTTTGGCTCTCTTTCTTTCCAAAGGTTGTACATAGTAGTCGTCTGGTGGCTCCAATTCCCAACCTAAGATGTCTTGGGTCTCATTTTTTTCTTTTCTCAGTGGCGTTTGCTGAATGACAACAATTTAGGAATGCTCAATGTGCTGTTGATTCTCTCAATACACAGTATTGTTCTCGTAAAACTGTGACATTCCACAGAGCTACTGCCACGTCCTTTCTTCAGGTGTCAGGCTCTGAATCTCTTCAAATGTGCTGTCTTTGGTTCCTCATGGCTATTATCTGTCTTTATGATTTCATGATTAGACAATGTGAAATTACATAACAGGCATTGCACTAAAAAGTGATGTGATTGATGCATTTATGCATGAGAACTAAATAGATTTTTAGATTATTCCTACTTAAACAAAAACCTTCCATGACAGTAGCATCCTGACAAGAAAACACACACAACAGCAACAATAACAAAACAACAACGCATGCTCAGTATTGGGACACTGTCGAGATTAAGTCATACCAGCAAAACCTGCAGCTGTGTCTCTTGTTTTCTGTCAACATACAGACTTACTGGTCATAACCATCCCTTCTTTTTTCTTTTTCTTTTTAAACAACAACAACAAAAAAATGGAGTTGACACACCATTTAATCATTTCTAGCAAAATATGTTTGGCTGAAACTATGTGAGATGGGTGTAATATAGGGTTTGTTTGCTGCTTTTGAAAGCTATGTTTTGGAGACAACTCTTGCTGTGGAAGACGCGAAGATGTAGATCTTTGAAGTCTGACTCTTGTTGATCACTATTTCCCTGTGGTTTGTCATCAGTACAATTCTTTGTTGCTTAATCTAGAGCTATGCACACCAAATTGCTGAGATGTTTAGTAGCTAATAAAGAAACCTTTAAAAAATTATATAAATGAATGAAATATAGATAAACTAACTGTGAGATAAATATCATTACAGCATGTATATTAAATTCCTCCTGTCTCCTCTGTTGGTTTGTGAAGTGATTGACATTTTGTAGCTAGTTTAAAATTATTAAAAATTATAGACCCTGGCTACCGGCTCCTGTCTGATGTTACACTCATACTGGAAGACAAACCCTACATACGTTATTCAGTTGGTCCTAAGAAGCTGGTTGTATTTAACAAGGACCCTGGGTATAAAATCAAAGATGTTCCATTTCAACACAATCCCAATGACAACAGACAACTTGTCTTCATTCTGATAACCTGTTCTAGATATATGTACATGTTTTTCAGTTAGTGAACACCTAGGTTATATCTCCTTTGGCCTATTATGGCCAGTCGTGCTTTGAACATTTGTAGACAAGTTCTTTTAAGAAGCTGTCCTTAATTCTCACATAACCACTCATTTGTGACTATTGTGGCTTCTGATACGACCACCTCCCCTAACACTACTTTTCCTACTGCCTATATCACTTCATTATCTGAACCGGCATTTCTATCCTTTCCATCTTCATCATCACTATATTACACACACACACACACACACACACACACACACACACACGCACGCACGCACGCACGCACGCACGCACGCACACTATAATCACCTCCACTGCCACTGCCCCTGTCACCATAATAGCAGCCACCACCTGCATCACTGTACCATCTCTACACCATCTCCTATCATTTCCTCTACATCACTTCTCTCCATAACCCATAGTAGTAATGCAAGTGCATTTATCTTGGTTGTTGTTGGTGGGTGCATCATTGTACTCAGGAATCTCTCCAGAGGGTTGACGAGGGCAGTGGAGAAGCAGGAAGAGCAATGATAAGTCCTTGTCAGAAAGCAATTGCAGGATTTTTACCCTCTTATAAAGGAGCAACAGCAAGAACACATCTATTTCATAAAATCATGGTAATATAGAGGGTGCTAAAAAACAGAAGAGGTGATTATGTACTGCATATGTCAGAACTGATGGGGGGTCAATACTCAGGCTGTGCAGAATGTACCAAGCTCCATCTGTTCTCAGCCAAAGTGAGTGGGTTTTCACAGGAAAGATGAGTGCAGGCAGTTTGCTTTCAGATGCTCTGGGCAGCATATTTGCTTTGACAATTACATTCGTCCAGGCTTAGCTTTCATGCAGTCATCTACTTCTGGCTAATGAAAGATAGATGTCCCAGAAATGATGCTTTGCAGATAATATAGCAACCCAAGAAATGTATTAGTAATATAACAACAGAACACTGGAAAGGCAAAATCTCCTTTCTTCATTCAGACACTGGCAAAAGACCCTCCTACACAAAATCAAAGGTTGCCCCATGTCTTCTTGGAAAGAGGCTTTCTTCTTAATCTCCTGTGCATTTCTATCTTTCATCCTTCTTTTAAAATTATTTTATGTGTATGTGTGTTTTGTCTGCACAAATGTCTATACATCATGTGTATGATTGTAGTCCACAGAAAAGGGTGTTGCATTCCGTAAGACGAGAGTTATAGGTGGTAGTGAGTTACAATGTGGGAGTGAGGGATAGAACCCAAATTCTCTGGAAGAGCAGCCAGTGCTCTTAACTGTAACACAAATTGCTAAATGGTCTTATTACTAATTAAAAAAAACCTGGAGCCAGATATTGGGGTGAAAGCTGAAAGATCAGAGAAACAGAACAACCTATAGCCACGTTCTTACATCTACAAAATCCTCAGCCTCAAGAGAGAGACCTCCTGTATACTCACACCACATATACCTTTCTCTGCCCTGCCATCTTCCCTCCATCTTTGTGCTGGGATTAAAGGCAAGTGTGCTTCACAAGCAAACACAGGAGATCTCAAGTGTTGGCATGTGCCACAACACCTATCTCTGTTCCCAGTGTAGCCTTGAACTCATGGAGATCCAGACCCATCTGTCTCTCCCAAGTGAAAGGATTAAGGGTGTGTGCCATCACTATGTAGCCTCTATGTCTAATCTAGTGGCTGGATCTCTCTGCTGATCCGCAGATACGTTTTATTGGGATGCACAATGTATCACCATAGTGTTCCATGATTAATCAAATGTGATTTATTTCTCATTCTATTGATGATGAGCACTGAAGTTTTACTTTGGCTATTGTGATGAACACGTTATTTGTATATATGATACAAATGTGCATGGGCATATTGTATTTGGGTGAGACCAGAGAAGGATGTCAGATGTCCTGCTCTATTACACACCAGGTTATTCCCTTGATAAAGAGTCTCTCACTGAACTTGAAACTACATTTTGGCTAGAGAGCTAACCAGCATGATCCAAGGACATGCTTGTATCCAACACTCAATGCTGAGGTAAAAGGCATGAGAAGCCTTGCCTAGATTTATATGGGTGTTGAGGATTTGAACTCAGATCTTTGTGCTTGCTCAGTAAGTGCTATTATTCACTGAGCCATCTCCCCAGGCTCTGCTATGAACATTGTTGCCTATGACTATGCTAATACATGTCTCTTGGTGAATAAAAGTATGTATTTTTGTATGTATTGCAGATACCTACAAATGGCATTACTGAGTCATAGGGTGTAGACATGTTTAGCTTTATTAGATCTTGATAGTTTACTAAAGTGATTGTGCCAATTTCTACTGCTTCTGCTGAACACCAGAGTTTTAGTATGCGTCATTCTTATGAGAAAGGCATAACCCATGCTGCCCTTGGATTTCCCACTTTCTTTCCAGTCTCTGGAGTACTAGGATGACAGCTGTGCACTGCCACACTCAAGCATCCATATATTTTTAATGTCAATAGTGCATGATTTTCCTGGTGTTCGCCAGAACATGTAGCACAAATTGTAAATGCTTTTCCTAATAGAAAAAAAAAGAAGACCCAGATATTGGGGTGAAAGCTGAATGATCACAGAAACAGAACAAGCCATGGCCAGCTCCTGAGGCAATCCTGTTTCCATGAATCCCCAGACTGAAAGCCTCTGAGTCCTCACCCCTGAGGGTCTCAGTTGAACTGTTCTTTCGTTCCTGCCCCCTCATGCCATTTATACCTTTCTGTGCCCTGCCATCTTTCTTCCTCTCTCTGCCCAGCTACATCACTTCCTCTTTCTGACCAGCTCTATCACTTCCTGTCTCTCTGTACAGACCTGCAGACCTCTATGGTTAACTAGTGCTGGGATTAAAGGTGTGCAACACCACACCTGGCACCGTTCTCAGTGTGGCATTGAACTCACAAATCTGGATGAATCTCTGCCTCCCCAGTACTAGGATTAAAGGCATATGCTACCACTGCCTGATTTCTATGTTTCATATAGTGGATGGCTTTTTCCTTTTATTCTCAGGCAAGCTTTATTTATCAGAGCACAAATAAAACACCGCCACAAGAACCCTGGCATGAAAGGGACCAGACAGAGAACTACTGATCTAGGGTTCAGGTTCTTCACTCCATGGCTGAGGACAGAAAATTGAAAATACTCTTCATTTTTCATTTAGTAGCATTTTAATATTTAACAACAATAAATGAGGTAACATTACATTAAGAAATACCTAAAAACACTAATGTCCTGGGATTACATCTTCCGAGGATCACATGGGGCCAGTGGAGAAGAAAGGCCTGACAGAGGGATTGACGGTGCCAGGAGCATATTTGTGTATGAGAGAACTCTTGGCAACATTCAGGAAACTTAAACTACCCTCCTCACAATCGAGGAACACACCAATCCGACCCAGTGGTCTCCCTATATAGTGCTGGAATACTGGGCATGTGGTGAGGAGACTGTAATGATCACCCTCCTTCACACACACCAGAAGAAAGGCACCCTCAGATTCAATGAGCTGGTTTCTGTTGCTTATCCAGGAATCCTTACAGGCCCCCACAGCCCAGTCCAAGGAGGAATTGTTCAAATCCACCTCCCAGTAAAATTTCCCTTCGATGAAGCAGTCTGATCCCCAGGAAGCCAAATAGGATCTAGCAGAATCCACAGATCTATCCTCACCGTGAGGGCTGAAGCTGCATCTTCTCATGACATTGAAGAGCTTCACATTGTTAGGGCATATGCTTGTAAATTTAAAGACAAATTTGAATAGGAAGTGGCTATACCTTTCAGTCAGTCCACTGATGGGTAGAGAGCTGAGCTCTAGATTCAGAGTCTGGGGCATGCTCAGCTGCTGCTGCATTGACTCACTCCTCCTGAACATGTCATCCAAACCCTGGAGCAGTAGCTCATGTGTTGGTTGCTCGCTTGATACTTTCTTGCTGTTGCTCTTTTGCCATCATTTCTTTCTCTGAGATTCTCTAAAACTTGGCTTCATTTTGCATAGACTCATATGTTGCTCTTCTCTTGATGGGACAGGACACATTCCTGTACTCTGCTGACATTTCTCCATGTAAGTAGTTTATCCAATTGTTCTGTCTGCCTCTGTATTCTTTTTATTTTCTTGGATCTTCTCCCACAAACATGCCATTTGCTGTAAAAGTCTTTCCATTTGCTCCTCAGCAGCTACTTCGATGGGACCGTGTTGGTGACCTCTGTGCTCATGGGAGTCAGAGTCAAGTTGACAGAGGTAGCTCCTGTTCTCAACACAGAAGATCCTCTTTGTCTCCTTGTGGGTCACACATTTATGCTCCTCAGAGCTCAGGTACTTCATGAGGCTGGCTTGTCTGGCAATGGACACCAGCTTCTTCAGAACAGTGTTGCTTCTGAAGTCCTTCTGCTCGGATGGTTCCCTACACATAGGGCAATGGACAGGAAGCTGGATGTCTTCCCAAGAAAGGTGGAGGCAGGCTTGACAGAAGCTGTGGCCACAGCTTATGGTGACTGGGTCTGTAAGGCAGTTGAGGCAGATGAAGCAGGTGAGTTCTTCCTGGAAGGCTTGTGACATGTCTGACTCCATTTCTCCACAACTTGTCTCTGGGCTCAGCAATCTTGAGTCAGGACAGAATAATATCAGTTCAGCTCTGGGGTCCAATCCTCAAGGTGTGGGTAGATCTAGCAGTCTCTGGAGCCAGAATGTTTGGAAACACACTCTGTCTGGTCTGGTGAAGAGTGAACCTGGCTGGTTCTTGGAGTGTCCTCTTATAGTTTCCAAAGACCACGCCTACTTCTTCCAAGTCACTTTCCATTGGTGAGTTCCTGTAGATATATTCTAAATGGATGGAAGATTGAATTAACTGTGAGGCCAAGTTCCACAAGCAAATCTCCACAAGGTTTCCCTAGTCACTGCTTAGCTGGGTGTGGTAGCTCACACCTTTAATCCAAGAATCCTAGGGAATGGCCTGCTGAATTGGGAGGAGTTTTAGTTCAAGGCCTGCCTAGCCTATACAGTAAAAACTTGTCTAAAAAAAATAATGAGTAATTTTGCTACAATATTTTACTGTTTCTAAATATTTTATTGTGTGATTAGCCTCTATGTCTAAACTAGTGGCTGGCTCTGTCCTCTGATCTCCAAATAAGCTTTAATGAGGTGCAAAATATATCACCTTACCTTTCTTTATTGGTTGCTTTTTTTTGTCTCTTTCCCACAACCCTGCTCATATGAACTCTGCCATAATCCTCTGTCTGGGCATCTCTGTGTAAGGGAGTTCCAACTAAGACAACCCCTTTCTGAAATTTGTACCATTCCCCATGCTTCTCCCCTAAACCCTGCCCTGGAGAAATGTGCTACCTGTAACTTACTTCATGTTCTTTCAGTCCATCCTTCTTCTGTGACATGTACTCTTAGCACTAAATCCCTGTCTTTCCTCAGGGGAGAGCAAGATAACACATGTCAAGTTGTAAGACTGCTGAAGTGTATTGCTTTCCTGGGGGAGCTCCAGTCTTACCTACCTTCTCCCTCATCCACAACTATATCTTCCCACAAACAAAAAAAATTTTTTTTTGCAGAAGACATCATATTCCCTACTACCCAGCAGTAAGTTGTGAATGAACTATTAAGCAACATAGGACTTCTCTGAACTCTAGTTTCATGTATTAAAGCAATATAGCTACAATAAACAATATTGTTATTTCATTAATAGAAAATATAAGATAAAACATTAAAACATTGTAAAGCTATGTCAAGGTAGACAAGATAAAAACAAATAGTAAACTGGCATAGAAATTCTTTTCTCATTTTAATAGAACTATTATTTATATGACATGATATTTGCACAATTTATTTAGATTATTTTTTTATATTTTTTTTACTTACAGATAGCCATGATTTCTAACTGTATCAATGTGCTACATTTTACAGTTTTTAGTCTCCGGTTTGTGGCGCAAGCCTTTAATCCCAGCAATTGGGAGGCAGAGGCAGACAGATCTCTGTGAGTTCAAAGCCAGCCTGGTCTACAAAGCGAGTTCCAGGAAATGCGCAAGGCTACACAGAGAAACCCTGTCTCGAAAAACAAACAAACAAATAAACAAACAAACAAAAGTTTAGTCAGTCTCTTACAATCACCCAAATGTCATTAAAGTCAAGTACTGCTTTTTCCATCATTCATGTTCCCACACCAGGAGCAACATGTTATGTGCTTCTGTGAGAAACAAATGGTGCTATCCTATAATTGTTTCCAAACACAGACTAGAATCCTTACTTTTGCCAATACTATTAATGATACAAAAAACCTGATCTGAGGCAACATGATCTGAGGAATATAGTGAAGGCTAAGAATTCTTAGCAATTGCTATATAACATATTGTACCTTAAAATAGGAAATAATTTATTTAACTCACAATTCTTTGGTGTGGCATTTGAGTTAAGCCTGGCAGAGTTCTAATCTTGGCTGGTCTATGATTGTGTCAACTGTGGACCCACTGGGTAGCAACTGGCCATCTATTGCTGAGACTTCCTCTGGTTCCATATGGCCTTCCCTTCTACAGCAAGCTGTTTAGAGTTTGTTGACATCTTCTTGAGACCCAGACTTCTCACTTCCACCACATGATATTGGCCAACATAACTCTCATATCAGTCCAGTCCATGGCCAAGAGATAAGGAAATAGATTCAATCTCTTGGGAAAGCTTCCAGGTCCTTTAAAAAAGATTGTACATGCTGTGTGCTGAATGGGATGGCTAACTTCACAATCATTCTGACATTCTTAGAGTGATATAGAGTTCTTTCTCTCTTCTGTGTCCTTAGAGTCTAGTAGAAAGAAAGGCTAAGAATGAGTCATCTTTGTCTTAGAGCAGATCTCTGAGGATATTCCATAGAAGCCCAAGGAGGTTTTGAAGATCAGAAGTAGGGTGCTAGTAGATCGGGGAGTGATGTAGACAGAATGTGGCAGCCTGTTGATAAAACTGACCTTAATCCTGAAATATCAAAATTAATCCCACTTCTCCCAAGCAGGAGGATTGCAGCCACTACCCTTAACCCCTAAATGCCCAGAACTTGGAAGAAAGCATCTTCAAACACACAAAGGGATTAGATCCTCAGCCAGTACTTGATAAATACCCCCTGTCTGAAACTCCTGGGCCCTCCTTCCCCATCTTCTATTTGTTGCTATTTGTGCAGATTTACACTAGATTTTACTTTTTTTGTAGGAGTCTTTATTTTGCTTTTCTTACCAATCTTTTATGTTCAAAAATACACTGTTCTCTTTGCTAATGGGGCAAACAAGACTGATTAGTCAAGAATGAAAAAGAAATTATGTGTGTCAGAGACAGCTTAAGTACACACAAGATGTTTCCTGGGCGTCTGGAGGCGTAGGGCGTAGGAGGTGACTGCTGTCTTCCATGGTATCCGCTTGCTTCTTAAAGGAACCATGACAATTACCAGTTTAGAAACGATGAGGCAAGTACTCATGGTGTATGTTCTTAAACTGCCTGAGGCTGTGGAGATAGAAAGCCCTAGCGACCTAAATCTGATCACTCATTTGTTGTTAAAGGCAAAACTCCAAACTAGGACAAATACATTCTCTAAGAAGTTTCATATTTTATACCCCCACCAAAAAAAATCTTTGTTTTTCATGTCCATACCCTACTTGAAGTTCTATACTCTGAAATTTTATTTAAGCACCTTAAGTGCAAGTTGTCTGCTCAGCCCTTTGACTAATTAGCAGTTCTTAGGTGGATATACCTCAGCCAGTTATCATAGCCTCATTTTATTCCAGAGCAATGATTGAAAACCAAGAAAAAACTTTGGGGTGCCTTGGAAAAGCTTTTCCTAAGTTAGAGGATAGCATAGACTCATTCCTCAAAAAAAAAAAAAAATACATAAATAAAGCTTCAATGAAGCGCATCTGGGAGGGTAAGTCCAGAAGGCAGGGAAGAGGGATGCGAGAGTGAGAAGATGCCTTGGAAAGTGATGCATTATGCAGCTGAGTCAGTGTCATTAGGTACCTGGATATTTGAGCCTAAGGGAAAGCAGAGAACCTGGTAGAATGCAGATTGAGGCCATTTTCCTAGGGAAAGATATGGAGGTGCATGTCCTTTGGCCATGGATTGTCGTGAGTGGCACAGACACCTTCTGCCTGGGTGTCACACTTGAAAGCCCAAAGGGGTTCTGTACCAACAGGACCAACTTGACAGGTGAAGTTAAGGTATAAAGGGTCAACTCATCCTTCTGCAAGGCTGTTGAGGGCTGTATGAAACTGATTGCAGCCCTGTGGCTGGTATAGAAATCAGAGCAAGAGAGTTTGAAGGTGCATATAAGGAACGTTGGCTGTAAGAGAAACATGAAGGAGCAATCAAGTCAACAAGGTCCCCCTTTATACCATAACATTCAGATATTAAAGTTGCTTATGGCTCAACCTTAGAGGGACCAATCATACTAAGAATAGTTCCACAATTACCTGTTCCACTGACAGGGTTTTAACTGAGATTTTGTTTAAAAGAGCTTCTACTAATAAAACAGAAAATGCAAAAAGAAGGGGAGAACTTTTTATTATTATTTTGGGAATATTTGTCTGTTTTGAGACAGAATCTTTATCTATTTTCCAGGCTATACAGAAACTCATTGTATGATCCAGGCTGGCCTCCTAATAATAACCCTGCCTCCTGCCAATGCTAGGATTATATCCCCAACTCCAGGGCAATCTAGAAGACAGATGTCATTAGTGGATTAAACGACGGATGACCACAGAAAAGCAAGAGGAGAGGCATTTGATTGTGTTTTACTTGAACTCTGAAAGCTCAAGAGGCTAGAGAACATATGTATGGTGGAAGACAAGGAAGGGATAGACAGAGGCCAACATTAAACAATCATGGTAGAAGATAGCGCAGGGTGACTGGATGCAGTGAGTGCACATGTAGTCAAATGCAAACTCAAAGCAAGGATGGTCAAGAAATAACGGTGGTGATAGACTCACACCTGACACAGGTAGGCAGGACAGGCAGCTGTTTATAAAGCAGACATGTGGGCCTTTTATTTACTTAACAAGCATGCACATACATTATCAAGAAATACTTTCCTGAGCATGCTCAGTTTATGTTCATAACTTATAATAAAAATGGAAGGCACATTTGGGAGTCTGCTTAGGTCAAAGGCATGGAGCATATGTTTGAAAGGTTAGAATAACTGACCTGCTTGGCTTGAGTCATAAAGTTTTGTCTGAAAAAGACGACGAAAAAGGAAAGGATATTTAGAAGTTGTTGTTTGGCATACAACATAGGTAAAACTGACCTAACTAGTTGAGAAAGCCCAAGAAAGAAGGCTGGGAGTAGAGCTCAGTGGTAGAGAGTTTGCCTAACCATGTATGGGGTTCTAGGTTCATCCTTTACACTATCAGAATGTTTTTAAGTAGGGATAGAGTTAGATTAAAGGGACATATGAAATAACAATAGAGAAGGATTGCAAGACAAAGACTGCTTTTCAACTCAGCTTCTTGTTATGACTACTAGGCTACTTCTAGTTTGTCTTCCCAAAATAAACTGTTCCTTTGTCCATTCTATTCCTTCATTTTCCCCCAGTCATCCAGGTGACCTTGACTATAGTCCTGTGACACACTGCCCTCATCTTGAGTCTCTATATTATAACACTTCTTCAAAATAAATAGCTCCCAAATACATAATCATTATCCTCTAATTGAAATATCTCACTCTTTCACTTTCTTATAACTCTACACTTGCCCTCCAAATATACATAGTAGTCCAGTACCTCCTTGTATATTTGTTCTTAATAAGTCTAATTGCCCAACCCACCAAAAGCCTCAGAGCAAGACACTAGTCCCTCTTATAAAAACATCCAAATAAAAAATGGGGTACAGATCTAAACAGAATTCTCAACAGAAGAATCTCAAAAGACTGAAAGACATTTAAAGAATTGTTCAACAACCTTGGCCATCAGGGAAATGCAAATCAAAATGACCCTGAGATAGCATCTTATACCTTTCAGAATGGCTAAGATCAAAAACACTTATGACAGTTTATGTTGGAAAGGATGTGGAGTAAGGAGAACACCCCTCCACTGCAGGTGGGAGTGAAAACTTGTACAGCCAATTTGAATATCAGTATGGCAGCTTCTCAGGTAATTGGGAATCAATCTACCTCAAGACTCAGCAATATCATTCTTGAGCATATCCCCAAAAGAAGTTCAATCACACCATTAAGACATTTGCTCAACTATGTTCACAGCAGTTTTATTTGTAATAGCCAGAACCTGAAAACAACCTAGATGCCCCTCAACCAAAAAAATGGATAGTGAAAATGTGGTACATTTACACAATGAAGTATTACTCAGTGGTTAAAAACAAAATGACATCATAAAATCTGCAGACAAGTGAATGGAACTAGAAAAAAAAAATCCTGAGTGAGGTAACACAGAAACAGAAAGACAAACATGGTGTGTACTTACTCATAGTAGATATTAGATGTAAAGGAAAGGATAATCAGGCTATAATCCACAATCCCAGAGAAGCTAGGTAACAAGGAGGACCCTAAAAGGAACATGCATGGATCACCCTACAAAGGAAAAATAGATAAAATTCCCTGAGTAAATTGAGAGGGTGAAGAGAAAGAGGAAGGAGAACATGAGCGAATGGGATTGTCAAGTTGGGGGAGGAACAGAGAGGGAGAGCAAGGAAAAAGATATCTTGAGAGAGAGAGAGAGAGAGAGAGAGAGAGAGAGAGAGCCATTATGGGGTTAGGGAGAACCTAATGCGAGGGAAATTTTCAGGAATCCACAAAGAGGACCCCAGATAAGACTCCAAACAATAGTGAAGAGTGTCCCTAAACTGGACTTCCCCTGTAATCAGATTGGTGACTACCCTAATTGTTATCATAGAACCTTCATCCAGTAACTGATGGAAGCAGGTGCAGAGATCTACAGCCAAGCACTAGGCTGACCTCCTGGAGCTCAGTTGAAGTGAGGGGGAAGGATTAAATGAGCAAGGAGGATGAAGATCATGAATGGGAAAACCACAGAGACAGCTGAAGGTAATCAGTGAAAGTCTCTGGACAGACAGCTGGGGAACCTGCATGAGACCAAACTAGGCCCTCTGAATGTGGGTGACAGTTATGTGGCTTGATCTGTTTGTGGGACCCTTGGCAGTGGTACCAAGATTTATCCCTGGTGCATGAACTGGATGTTTTTAGAGCCCATACCCTATGGTGGGATACCTTGCTCAGCCCAAATGCAGGGAGGAGGGATAGGTCCTGCCTCAACATGGTGTGTCAGACTTTGTTGACTCCACAAGACAGGCTTTCGCTCTCTGAGGACTGGATGGGAGTTGGGGGTGGGGGGTGGGAAGAGGGAGAAGGGGCGAGAGGGGAAACTGTGGTTGGTTTGTAAAATTAAAACAATTTTAAATTATAAAAACAAGAAATGAAAAAAGAATAACCTGGTGTGTAATAGAGCAGGACATCTGACATGCTTCTCTGCCCTCACTCAAACACATATGGACCATGCACATATGTATCCTACATACAAATAAAGTGTTTATCACAATAGCCAAAGTACAACTTCAGTGCTCATCATCAATAGAATGGGAAATAAATCACAGTTGATTAAACATGGGGCACTGTGGTGGTATATATTGCACCCCAACAAAATTTATCTGGGGATTAGAGAACAGAGCCAGCCACTTTATTAGACATAGAGCCTAGATAGTGATGGCACACACCCTTAATCCTATCATTCTGCAAACAGAGATCCCTGTGAGTTCAAGGCCACATTGAGAACAGAGCTGGGCGAGATGGCACACACCTTTAATCCCAACACTTGAGATTGCATGCCTTGGCTTGGGAAGCACACACATCTTTAATCCCAGGAAGTAAGATGGCAGGGCAGAAAAAGTTCTTTAAGGCATGAGGAAACAGGAACTCACTGTCTTGAGACTGAAGATTGAGATTAGAATTTTAGTTGGCTTGCTCTGCTTCTCTGAGCTTTCAGTTTTGACCCCAATGTCCGGCTCTGGTTGTTTTTTTTGTTGTTGTTGTTGTTGTTTTTTAGTAAGACTTTTTTTTAAGATTTGTGTTACATAAAGGGATCAGTATCATATAAACCACCATATGAACAACTGGAGATTGATCCAACTGAAGAATTCTGGAAGGAAACATAGAACCCAAACAAGAGAGTGGAGCTGTCTATTCACCCATCCCCACCCATTCTTTCTTTCAGTCTCTATTGGAAGACATGAAACTACTTCAATGAATAAATGATTTTTACTAAATTTATGTTTCCCTTGCTGTTCTATTCACAATATTTGCAATGGCTCTAGAAATATTGTTGAAGAGGTGTCAGAAAAGATAGTAAGAGCCAGAATACTAGGAAATCTGCTGTGAAGCAGTCTCTCATAGAAATGGTTACATAAACAAGACTAGAACAATGAATATGTTGACATGGATGTGGGAAAGTTTGAAGCCATAATGATGACTATTCCTGGTTGTCAATTTGACCACACGTGGAATTAACTAAAACCCAAGATTTAAGTGGGGTATCCACTCTGAATCTAGAGGAACAAAACTAAATGATTAGGCACACACCTACAGAATTAGAGGGCAGGGTCCGGGAAGAGAGTGCATGCAGAGAGAGGAGGGCTGGGAGAGGAGGGCTGAGAGAGAAAGAGAGAAGGGGCAGAGAGAGAGTGAGAGAGAGGGAAAGAGAGAAACAGAGAGAAAAAGAGTGAGAGCATTTGTTCAGTCTGCAAGACTGGATGTCTCAGCTGGTCTTCAGTGTACTTTGGAATCCCCACCCCAAAAAAGGCTCTTATACCAGTGAAGGGATGAACTGGCCAGTGAGAGCAGGGCAAGAGGACAAATAGCAAAGATGAAAGAGTTTCCTTCTTCCATGTCCTTTATAGAGGCTGCCACCAGAAGATGCAGCTAATGTGTAAGGGGTATTCTCACACCACAAAATGTGTGAGTTTAGGTGGGGCTTCCAACTTCAAATGATTCTATCAAGAAAATTCCCTTAGGAGAAAAATCTCAGCATCTTGGGTTTTAGTTAATTCTAAGTAATTTTTTTTTCTTGTTTTTTTGACACAGGGTTTCTCTGTGTAGCTTTGGAGCTTGTCTTGGAACTCACTCTGTAGAGCAGGCTAGCCTCGACCTCACAGATATTAGCCTGCCTCTGCCTCCAGAGTGCTGGGGTTAAAGGCATGAGCCACCACCACCCTCCTTCCCTGTGTATTTTTTTAAAAAAGGAAAAAGAAAAGAACAGAAAATTGAGTGGGTAGAGAAAGGGGATGAATCTCAAAGACGTTGCAGTTGAAGTGAATATGAAAAAAATAAGTTGAACAAAATTATCAAAGAACTAATAAGAATCTTTTCATGTTGATATTTGCTACAATCAGATATTGATAGTATTAATTGTTAAATTATAAAAAGAAAATAAAAATATAAGCACAACACAAAATATCTTGAAACAGTAAAATATTTTAGCAAAATTACTCATTTTTTTTTTTTTTAAAGACAATGTTTAGGCTAGGCAGGCCTTGAACTAAACCTCCTCCCAATTCAGCAGGCCATTCCCTAGGATTCTTGGATTTAAGGTGTGAGCTACCACACCCAGATAAGCAGTGACTCAGGAAACCTTGTGGAGATTTGCTTGTGGAGATTGACCTCAGAGTTAATTCAATCATCCAATGGAAAGCAACTTGCGTAGAAGTGGGCGTGGTCTTTAGAGAATATAAAAGGACACTCCAGAGCTGAGCTTTGGCAGCCTGGCTCCTAACCCTAATCCTTCCAGGGACAGAGTTGGAATTCCAGTATGGCCGAAGAGAAGAAGCTAAAACTCAGCAATACTGTGTTGCCCTCTGAGTCCATGAAGGTGGTGGCAGAGTCCATGGGCATTGCTCAGATTCAGGAGGAGACTTGCCAACTCCTGACAGAGGAGGTCAGCTACCGCATCAAGGAGATTGCCCAGGATGCTTTGAAGTTCATGCGCATGGGAAAGCGGAAGAAACTCACTACCAGTGACATTGACTATGCATTGAAGCTAAGGAACGTGGAGCCACTGTATGGCTTCCATGCTCAGGAATTCATCCCTTTCCGGTCAGCCTCTGGTGGGGGGCGGGAGCTTTACTTCTATGAGGAGAAGGAAGTGGACCTGAACGATATCATCAACACCCCTCTGCCTCGGGTGCCTCTGGATGTCTGCCTCAAAGCACATTGGCTGAGCATCGAAGGCTGCCAGCCAGCTATACCAGAGAATCCACCCCCAGCACCCAAAGAGCAGCAGAAGGCTGAGGCCACAGAACCCCTGAGGTCAGCAAAGCCAGGCCAAGAAGAAGATGGACCCCTGAAAGGCAAAGGTCAAGGGGCAGCTGCAGCTGATGGCAAAGGAAAGGAGAAGAAAGCACCTCCTTTGCTGGACGCAGCCCCTTTCCGCCTGAAGCCCCGCAGCACCCATAGGCTGTCAGTGGAACAGCAGCTGTATTACAGAGAGATCACAGAAGCCTGTGTAGGATCCTGTGAGACCAAGAGAGCAGAAGCTCTGCAGAGCATTGCCACCGACACGGGGCTCTATCACATGCTACCATGGTTCAGTATCTTCATCTCTGAGGGGGTCCGAGTAAACGTGGCTCAGAATAACCTGGCCTTGCTCATCTATCTGATGCGCATGGTGAAGGCCCTGATGGACAACCCCACGCTGTATCTGGAGAAATACGTGCATGAGCTGATCCCAGCAGTCATGTCCTGCGTTGTGTGCAGACAGCTGTGCCTGCGGCCAGATGTGGACAATCACTGGGCACTCCGGGATTTTGCTGCCCGTCTAGTGGCCCAGATCTGTAAGCATTTCAGCACAACCACCAACAACATCCAGTCCCGGGTCACCGAGATCTTTACTAAGAGCTGGGTAGATGAGAAGACTCCGTGGACAGCTCGATATGGCTCCATTGCAGGCCTGGCAGAGCTGGGACCCAATGTGATTAAGACGCTGATTCTGCCAAGGCTGCAGCAGGAAGGGGAACGGATCCGCAGTGTCCTGGATGGGCCTGTGCTGAGCAACATTGACCGTATCGCAGCAGACCGTGTGCAGGGCCTTCTCCTGAAACACTGTGCCCCGGTACTGGCGAAGCTGCGCCCTCCACCTGACGATCAGGATGCCTACCGGGGAGAATTTGGGTCCCTGGGACCCCTTCTCTGCTCCCATGTGGTGAAGGCCAGGGCCCAGGCTGCTCCACACGCTCAGCAGGTCAACAGGACCACACTCACCATCACACAGCCTCAGCCCACACTGACCCTCTCGAAGGCCCCTCAGCCAGGCCCTCGGACCCCTGGCTTAGTGAAGGCTCCTCGTTCCATTGCCTTGCCTGTCCAGACCCTGGTGTCTGCTAGAGCTGCTGCCCCTCCTCAGCCTTCCCCAACCAAGTTTATGGTAATGTCCTCATCTTCCAGTACCTCCTCGACCCAGCAGGTCCTGTCCCTGGGCACCTCAGCTCCTGGCTCAGGCTCTACCACTACCTCTCCTGCCACCACCACGGTTCCCAGGATGCATCCCATCATCAAGCTGGTCTCCAAGGCCACCACCGAATCCCCAAGCACAACCTCAGCTGGCCCTGGCAGTGTTCAAAAATACGTTGTGGTCTCCCTTCCCCCAAAAGGGGGAGGCAAATGAGGCCCTCCTTCTCATCCTTCTCCAGTCCCTCCCCCATCATCTTCCCCATCCCCACTTGGGGGCAGTGCCCTCTGTGGGGGGCAATCAGGAAGCTGGGGACAGGCCCCCTCCAGCTGCAGGTACTCCAAAGGCTAATGGCTCCCAGCCAACTGGACCTGGCTGGCTCCCCTCAGCCTGCTCTGTGATAGCATCACAACTGCTGACCTCCTCTTGTGCAGATTCCTCCAGGCACAAAGAACTCTGGAGGGAGGAGGTTGTTTCCCCAGTGACTTTCTTTTTAGATACTGGAGAGTAAATTCCTCAGAATAAAAGTTGGATTTTAAAAAACAACAACAACAACAAAAAACAAAAAAAAAAAAAAAAAAAAAAAAAAACAGACACTCCAAAAGCCAGCCAGGATCACTTTCATCAGACCAGACATAGTATGTTTCCAAACATTCTGGCTCCAGAGAATGCTAGATCTACCCACACCTTGAGGATTGGAACCCAGAGCTGAACTAATATTATTCTGTCCTGAGTCAAGATTGCTGAGCCAGAGACAAGTTGTGGAGAAATGGAGTCAGACATGTCACAAGCCTTCCAGGAAGAACTCACCTGCTTCATCTGCCTGAACTGCCTTACAGACCCAGTCACCATAAGCTGTGGCCACAGCTTCTGTCAAGCCTGCCTCCACCTTTCTTGGGAAGACATCCAGCTTCCTGTCCATTGCCCCACGTGTAGGGAACCATCCGAGCAGAAGGACTTCAGAAGCAACACTGTTCTGAAGAAGCTGGTGTCCATTGCCAGACAAGCCAGCCTCATGAAGTACCTGAGCTCTGAGGAGCATAAATGTGTGACCCACAAGGAGACAAAGAGGATCTTCTGTGTTGAGAACAGGAGCTACCTCTGTCAACTCTGCTCTGACTCCCATGAGCACAGAGGTCACCAACACGGTCCCATCGAAGTAGCTGCTGAGGAGCAAATGGAAAGACTTTTACAGCAAATGGCATCTTTGTGGGAGAAGATCCAAGAAAATAAAGGGAATATAGAGGCAGAGAACAGAAGGACAACTCTGTGGACGGACTACTTGACACTGCAGGAGCAAATGGTCAGGGCAGAGTACAGGAGACTGTGTCCTGTCCGGGGTCAAGGGGAAGAACAGCATATTGAGTGTATGAAAAATGAAATCCAATGTCATTTAGAGAGGATTGCCTAGCATATACAGTGAGAACTTGTCTAAAAAAAAGAATGAGTAATTTTGTTACAATATTTTACTGTTTCTAAATATTTTGTGCAGTGCTTATAATTTTTTTCTTTTTTCAATATATCCAATAATGATATCAATCTGTGATGTTAGCAAATATTACCATTAAAGATTCTTATTAGTTCTCTGATAATTTTGTTCAACTGATTTTTATCATATTCACTTCAACTGCAATTTCTTTGAGATTCACCACCTTTCTCTACCCTCTCATCTTTCTGTTCTTTTCTTTTTCTTATTTTAAAAACACATGATTCGGGAGCCGGGTGGAGGTGTCTCAGACTTTAATCCCAGCACTCTGGAGGCAGAGGCAGGCTGATGTCTGTGAGGTTAAGGGCAGTCTTCTCTACAGAGTGACTTCCAAGACAGGCTCCAAAGCTACACTGAGAAATCCTCTCTCAAAATCAATAAAACAAAAACTAAAAAAAAAAAAAACGATGTAGAATTAAGTAAAACCCAAGAGGCTGAGATGCTTCTCTCCTCAGGAAAATTTCTTGATTGAATATCATTTGAAGTTAGGAAGTTCTACGTAAACTCATGCATTTTGAGTTATGAGAATACAGCTGACATCTTAGCTGCATCTTCTGGTGGAAGACTCTATAAACGACATGGAAGAAAGAAACTCTTTCATCTTTTCTATTTGTTATCTTACCTTTGTGCTCACTGACAAGTTCATCCCTTCACTGGTATAAGAGCCTTTTTTCAGGGTGGGGATTCCAAAGTACCCTGAAGACCAGTTGAGACATCCAGCCTTACTGAACAAATGTGTTCCCTCTCTCTCTCTCTCTCTCTCTCTCTCTCTCTCTCTCTCTCTCTCTCTCTCTCTCTTTCTCTCTCTCTCCACCATCTATAGGTGTGTGCCTAGGTAATCATTTACAGTTTTTCCTCTAGATTCAGAGTGGTTACCACACTTATCTCTTGGGTTTTTGTTAATTCCACATGTGGTCCAATTGACAACCAGGAATAGCCATCACTGTTCCTTCAAACTTTCCCACATCTATATCAACATATTCATTGTTCTACACTTGTCTATGTAACCATTTCTATGAGAGGCTGCTTCCCAGCAGATTTCCCAATATTCATGCTCTTACTATCTTTTCTGACACCTCTTCAACAATATTCCTAGAGCCTTTGCAAATATTGTGAATATAACAGCAAGGGAAACATAAAATTAGGAAAAATCATTTATTCATTGAAGTAGTTTCCTGCCTTCAGATAGAGACTCTAAGAAAGAAAGGGTGGGGATGGTGAATAGACAGCTCCACTCTCTTGTTTGGATTCTATGTTGTTGTCCAGAATTCTTCAGCTGGATCAATCTCTAGTTGTTCATATGGCGGTTTATATGATACTGTCCCTTTATGTAACACAAACCTTACAAAGTCTTATTAACAGAAAACCCAGAGCAGACATTGGGGTCAAAACTGAAAGCTCAGAGAAGCAGAGCAAGCCAACTAAAATTCTAACCTCTTTGAAATCTTCAGTCTCAAGACAGTGAGTTCCTGTTTCCTCACTCCTTAAAGAACTTTTTCTGCCCTGCCATCTTACTTCCTGGGATTAAAGATGTGTGTGCTTCCCAAGCCAAGGCATGCAATCTCAAGTGTTGGGATTAAAGGTGTGTGCCATCTGGCCTAGCTCTGTTCTCAATGTGGCCTTGAACTCACAGGGATCTCTGTTTGCAGAATGATAGGATTAAGGGTGTTTGCCATCACTATCTAGGCTCTATGTCTAATAAAGTGGCTGGCTCTGTTCTCTAATCCCCAGATAAATTTTGTTGGGGTGAAAAATATACAGCCACAGTGTCTCATGTTTAATCAACTGTAATTTTGTTCTCATTCAATTGGTGATGAGCACTGAAGTTGTACTTTCTCTATTGTGATGAACACTTTATGTCTAAGTATGGTACAAATGTACATGGGCAAATTGTGTTTGGGTGAGGCCAGAGAAGGATGTCAGATGTCCTGTTCTATTACACACCAGGTTTTTCCTTTGATAAAGTGTCTCTGACTGAACCTGAAACTACATTTTAGCTAGGTGACTAACCAGCATGATCCAAGGACATGCTTGTATCCAACCCTCAAAGCTGGGGTAAAAAGCATGAGAGGCCTTGCCTGGCTTTTATATGGTTGCTAAATATTTGAACTCAGATCTTCTTGTTTGCTCAGCAAATGCTCTTACTCACTGAGCCATCTCCCCAGGCACTGCTATGAACATTTTTTTCCACTATGACTATTCTAATACATGTCTCTCGGTGAATAAAAGTATAGATTTCTAGCATGCAGCTACCTACAAAGACATTACTAAGTCATCTGGTGTGGACATGTTTAGCTTTATTAGATCTTGCTAGTTTACTAAAGTGATTGTGCCAATTGGTACTGCTTCTGTTAACCTTAGAATTTTAATGTGCTTCATTCTCATGAGAAAGATATAACCCAAGCTGCCCTGCAATTTCCCAATTTTTTCCCCAGTCACTGGAGTACTAGGATGACAGCTGTGCACCGCCACACTCAAGCAGTCTATTTATTTTTAATGCCAATAGTCCATGATTTTCCTGGTGTTCTCCAGAACATGTAATTTATTAATAGACAAAAACCCAGAGACAGATATTGTGGTGAAAGCTGAACAATCAGAGAAACAGAACAAGCCATAGCCAGCTCCTAAGGCAATCCTGTTTCCATGAATCCTCAGACTGAAAGCCTCTGAGTCCTCACCCCTGAGGATCTCAGTTGAACTGTTCTTTAGTTCCTCTCTCCTCATGCCTCATATACTGTTTCTATGCCCTGCCATCTTTCTTCCTCTCTCCACCCAACTACATTACTTGCTCTCTGTCTGTAATGACCTCCAGACCTCTATGGTTAAATTGTGCTGGGATGAAAGGTATGTGCCACCATACAAGGCTCTGTTCCCAGTGTGGCCTTGAAATCACAGAGATCTGGATGGATCTCTGCCTCCCTAATTGCTACGACTAAAGGCATGTACTACCACTGCCTGACCTCTATGTTTAATACAGTGGCTGGCATTTGTCCATTGATGGATCACCAGGCAAGTTTTATTTGTCAGAGTACAAATAAAACACTGCCACAAGGACACAGGCACAAAAGGGACCAGACAGAGAACTAGTGATTTAGAGTTCAGGTACTTCTCTCCAGAACTGAGGACAGAATATTGAAGATGCCCTTTTTTTCATTTAATAATATTTTAATATATAATAACAATAAAAGAGGTAACATTACATTAAGAAATATTTAAAAACACTGAAATACTGGGATTACATCTTCTGAAAATCACATGGGGCCAGTGGAAAAGAAAAGCCTGACTGGCAGATTGAAGGTGCCAGGGAGATACTTTTATATGAGGAACTCTTGGCAAAATTCAGGAAACAAACAATTCTCCCCACAATCGAGGAACACACCAATCCCACCCAGTGGTCTCTCTATAGTGCTGGAATACTGGGCATGTGGTGAGGAGACTGTAATGATCACCCTCCTTCACACACATAAGAAGAAATGCACCCTCAGATTCAAAGAGCTCTCGAGAATTATTCAGCAGACATTTCGCTAGAATAATTGGATAAAAATGTGAGTTACGACACCCAGCTAAGCAGTGACTAGGGAAACCTAGTGGAGATTTGATTGTGGAGCTTGGCCTCAAAGTTAATTCAGTCTTACATCCATTTAGAATATATTTACAGGAACTCACCAATTGAAAGGGACATGGGAAGAAGTGGGACTGATCTTTAGAGATTCTAAAGGGACACACCTAAGACAACCACGTTCATTCTCACCAGATAGACAGACTATATTTCCAAACATTCTGTCTCCAGAGACTGCTAGATCTATCCACACCTTGAGGATTGGACCCCAGAGCTAAACTAATACTATTCAGTCCTGAGTCAATATTGCTGAGGCCAGAGACAAGTCTGTGGAGAAATGGAGTCAGACATGTCACAAGCCTTCCAGGAAGAACTCACCTGCTTTATCTGCCTGAACTGCCTTACAGACCCAGTCACCATAAGCTGTGGCCACAGCTTCTGTCAAGCCTGCCTTCGCCTTTCAAGGGAAGATATCCAGCTTACTATCTATTGCCGTATTGCTGGGAACAATCTGAGCAGAAGGACCTCAGAAGCAACACTGTTCTGAAGAAGCTGGTATCCATTGCCAGACAAGCCAGCCTCATGAAGTACCTGAGCTCTGAGGAGCATAAATGTGTGACCCATAAAAAGACAAAGAGGATCTTCTGTGTTGAGAATAGGATCTACTTCTGTCAACTCTGCTCTGACTCCCATGAGTACAGATGTCACCAATAAGGTCCCATGGAAGGAGCTGCTGAGGAACAAATGGAAAGACTTAAAGAAAATGGCATCTTTGTGGGAAAAGATCCAAGAAAATAAAGGGAATATAGAGGCAGAGAACAGAAAGAAGAGTCTATGGACAGACTACTTGACACTGCGAGAGCAAATGGTCAGGGCAGAGTATAGGAGACTGTGTCCTGTCCGGGGTCAAGATGAAGAGCAACATATTGAGTCTATGCAAAATGAAGGCCAACATGTTTTAGAGAAGCTCAGGAGAAGAGAAGCCATGATGGACCAAAAGAGCCAACAGCTAAGAGAAATGTATCAGGAGCTGATGGCAATGTCCCAGGAGCCACATGAGCTACTGCTCCAGGGTTTGGATGACATGTTCAGGAGAAGTGAGTCAATGCAGCAGCAGCTGAGCATGCCCCAGACTCTGAATCTAGAGCTCACCTCTCTACCCATCAGTGGACTGACTGAAAGCTACAGCCACTTCCTATTCAACTTTGTCTTTGAATTTACAAGCATTTGCCCTGACAATGTGAAGCTCTTCAATGTCATGAGAAGATGCAGCTTCAGACCTCACGGTGAGGATAGATCTGTGGATTCTGCTAGATCCTATTTGGCTTCCTGGGGACCAGAATGCTTCATCGCAGGGAAATATTACTGGGAGCTGGATTTGAACAATTCCTGGAACTGGACTGTGGGGGCCTGTAAGGATTCCTGGATTAGCAACAGAAACCAGCTCATTGAATCTGAGGGTGCCTTTCTTCTGGTGTGTGTGAAGGAGGGTGATCATTACAGTCTCCTCACCACATGCCCAGTATTCCAGCACTATATAGAGAGACCACTGGGTCGGATTGGTGTGTTCCTCGATTGTGAGGAGGGTAGTTTAACTTTCCTGAACTTTGCCAAGAGTTCTCTCATACACAAATATGCTCCTGGCACCGTCAATCCCTCTGTCAGGCCTTTCTTCTCCACTGGCCCCATGTGATCCACGGAAGATGTAATCCTAGTACTTTAGTTTTTTTATGTATTTCTTACTGTATTGTTACCTCATTTGTTGTTATTATAAATTATAATACAATTAAATGACAAAAAGTGCTCTCAGTATTTGTGCTACTGGTGTCATGTTTAGGAAGTGGTCTTCTGTGCCAATGTGTTCAAGAACACTTCCAACTTTCTCTTCTATCAAGGTCAGTGTAACTGGATTTATGTTGAGGTCTTTGATCCACTTAGACTTTAATTTTATGCATGGTGACTGATATGGATCTATTTGCAGTCTTCTGCATGATGACATCCAGTCATGCTAGCACCATTACTCTGACTGGTGTACTCGGGCGACTGTCTAATGAATACCCTAGCTCTCATCACAGAGCGTTCATACAGTGACTGATGGAAGGAAATGCAGAGATCCATGGCCGGGAGCCAGGCTGAACTCTGGGCATCTAATCAAGGAGAGAGAGGAGGGGTTCTGTGGGCAGGTGATGTGCAGGGGAAAATGTACAGAGATTACCAGCCACACTCCTGGAAACCCATGATCTGTGCACTAATAGCTGTGCAGCCCACATAGAACTAGACTAGGCCCTCTGGACACGGGAGGCAGTTGTTTAGTGTGAACTGTTTGGGGGCCCCCCACGTAGGGGGATCAGGATCTGTCACTGGTGCATGGGTGGACTTTTTGGAGCCCAGCGCCTAGGGTGTGACACCTTGCTCAGCCTTGGTGCAGGGGGGAGGGGCTTGGACATGCCTCTACTTGTGGAGTGTGCCAGGCTCTGCTGAATCCCCAGGGGAGACCCTGATTGGGAAAATGTGGGGAAGTGGGTGGGTTGTGGGGGGAGGCTTGGGTTTGGGAAGAGGGAGAGGAGGGATCTGTGATTGGTATGTAAAGTGAATAGAAAATTTCTTAATTAAAAAAAAGTGTATGGCAAAACTTAAAAGAACGACAAGCAAACAAACACGCAAACAAAACAACAACCTTCAATTTTCTGTCCTCAGTCCCGGAGTGCAAAACCTGAACCTGATCAGTAGTTCTCTGTCTGGTCCCTTTTGTGCCAGGGTTCTTGTGGTGGTGTTTTCTTTGTGCTCTAACAAGTAAAACTTGCCTGGGGATCCATCAAAGGAAAAAAGCCAGCCACTATATTAAACACAGTGGTCAGGCAGTGGTAGGTAGTGCATGCCTTTAATCCTAGCATTCGGGAGGCAGAGATTCATCCAGATCTCTGTGAGTTCCAGGCCCCACTGGGAGGGAACAGAGCCAGGTGTGGTGGCACAGGCCTTTAATCCCAATACTAGTTAACCATAGAGGTCTGGAGGTCAATAAAGACAGACAAGAAGAAATAGAGCTGGTCAGAAAGAGGAAGTGGTGTAGCTGGACAGAGAGAGGAAGAAAGATGGCAGGGCACAGAAAGGTATAAATGGCATGAGGGGGCAGAAACTAAAGAGCAGTTCCACTGAGACCCTCATGGGTGAGGACTCAGAGGCTTTCAGTCTGAGGATTCATGGAAAAGGATTGCCTCAGGAGCTGGCCATGGCTTGTTCTGTTTCTCTGATCTTTCAGCTTTTATCCCAGTATCTGTCTCTGCATTTTGTCTATTAATAAGACCATTTAAGATTTGTGTTACATGTTCTGGAGAACACCAGGAAAATCATGGACTATTGGCATTAAAAATAAATAGACTGCTTGAGTGTGGCAGTGCACAGCTGTCATTCTAGTACTCCAGTGACTGGGGAAAAAATTGGGAAATTCCAGGGCAGCAAGGGTTATACTTTTCTCATAAAAATGAAGCACATTAAAATTCTAATGTTTAGCAGAAGTAGTACAAATCGGCACAATCACTTTAGTAAACTAGCCAGATCTAAGAAAGCTAAAAATGTCCACAACCTGGATGACTCAGTAATGTCAATTGTATGTATCTGCATGCTAGAAATCTATACTTTTATTCACCAAAAGACCTGTATTACAATAGTCTTAGGGGGGAAAAATGTTCATAGCAGTGCTTGGGGAGATGGCTCAGTGAGTAAGAGCATTTGCTGAGCAGACACAGAGATCTGAGTTCAAATCCTCAGCACCCCTATGAAAGCCAGGCAAGGCAGCTCATGCCTTTTACCCCAGCTTTGAGAGTTGGATACAAGCATGTCCTTGGATCATGCTGGTTAGGCCCCCAGCTAAAATGGAGTTTCAGGTTCAGCGAGAGACCCCCTTATCAAGGGAGTAAACTGGTGTGTAATAGAGTAGGATATCTGAAATCCTTCTCTGGCCTCACCCAAGCACACATTTACCCATGCCCATATGTACCGTACATACAAATAAAGTGTTCATCGAAATAGCCAAAGTTCAACTACAGTGCTCATCATCAGTAGAATGAGAACTAAGTGACAGCTGATTAAACATGGGACACTGTGGTGGTATATATTGCACCCCAACAAAATTTATCTGGGGATTAGAGAACAGAGCCAGCCACTTTATTAGACATAGGGCCTAGATAGTGAAGGCACACACGCTTAATCCTATCATTCTGCAAACAGAGATCCCTGTGAGTTCAAGGCCACATTGAGAACAGAGCTGGGCGAGATGGCACACACCTTTAATCCCAACACTTGACATTGCATGCCTTGGCTTGGGAAGCACACACATCTTTAATCCCAGGAAGTAAGATGGCAGGGCAGAAAAAGTTCTTTAAGGAGTGAGGAAACAGGAACTCACTGTCTTGAGACTGAAGATTTCATAGAGGTTAGAATTTTAGTTGGCTTGCTCTGCTTCTCTGAGCTTTCAGTTTTGACCCCAATGTCCAGCTCTGGATTTTCTGTTAATAAGACTTTGTACGGTTCGTGTTAAATAAAGGGACAGTATCATATAAACCGCCATATGAACAACTAGAGTTTGATCCAGCTGAAGAATTCTGGACAACAACTAGAATCCAAACAAGAGAGTGGAGCTGTCTATTCACCCATCCCCACCCATTCTTTCTTAGAGTCTCTATCTGAAGGCAGGAAGCTACTTCAATGAATAAATGATTTTTCCTAATTTTATGTTTCCATTGCTGTTATATTCACAATATTTGCAATGGCTCTAGGAATATTGTTGAAGAGGTGTCAGAAAAGATAGTAAGAGCCAGAATACTGGGAAATCTGCTGTGAAGCAGCCTCTCATAGAATTGGTTACATAGACAAGAGTAGAACAATGAATATGTTGATATGGATGTGGGAAAGTTTGAAGGAAGAGTGATGGCTATTCCTGGTTGTCAATTGGACCACATGTGGAATTAACAAAAACCCAAGAGATAAGTGTGGTAACCACTCTGAATCTAGAGTAACAGAACTAAATGAATACTCAGGCACACACATACAGACAATGTGTGTGGGGGCGAGACAGAGAGAGAGAGAGACACAGACAGAGAGAGAGAGAGAGCATTTGTTCAGTCTGCAAGGCTGGATGTCTCAGCCGGTCTTCAGTGTACTTTGGAATCCCCAACCCCAAAAAAGGCTCTTATACCAGTGAAGGGATGAACTGGCCAGCGAGAGCAGGGCAAGAGGACAAAGAGAAAAGATGAAAGAGTTTCCTTCTGTCCTTCATAGAGGCTGCCACCAGAAGATGCAGATAAGATGTAGGTGTATTCTCACACCTCAAAATGTGTGAGTTTAGGTGGAGCTTTCCTACTTCAAATGATATTGAATTAAGAAATTTCCCTCAGGAGAGAAACATCTCAGCCTCTTGGGTTTTACTTAATTCTACATGGTGGTTTTTTTTTTTTTTTTTTTTGTTGTTGTTGTTTGTTTTCATTTTGTCTTTTATTTTTGAGACAGGGTTTCTCTGTGTAGCATTGGAGCTTGTCTTGGAACTTACTCTGTAGAGCAGGCTGGCCTGGACCTCACAGAGATCAGCCTGCCTCTACCTCCAGAGTGCTGGGATTAAAGGCTTGAGCCACCACCACCCGGCTTCCCAAATATGTATTTTTAAAAAAGAAAAAAGAATAGAACAGAGAGTTCTAACAGTGGGTAGAGAAAGAGGATGAATCTCAAAGAAGTTGCAATTGAAGTGAATATGATAAAAATAAGTTGACCAAAATTATCAAAGAACTAGTAAGAATCTTTTCATGTTGATATTTGCTAGAATCACAGATTGATGTCATTATCTGTTAAATTGTCAAAGGAAAAGCAAAAATATAAGCACACCACAAAATGTTTAGAAACAGTGTAATATTGTAGCAAAATTACTCTTTTTTTTTTTTTTTTTTTATTTAACACAAGTTCTCACTGTATAGGCTAGGCAGGCCTTGAACTAAACCTCCTCCCAATTCAGCAGGCCATTCCCTAGGATTCTGGGATTAAAGGTGTGAGCTACCAAACCCAGCTAAGCAGTGACTAGGGAAACCTTGTGGAGATTTGCTTGTGGAACTTGGCCTCACAGTTAATTCAGTCTTCCATCCATTTAGAACTCACCAATGGAAATTGACTTGGGAAGAAGTGGGCGTGGTCTCTGGAGACTATAACAGGACACCCCAAGAGCCAGCCAGGTTCACTCTTCAGCAGTCCTGACAGAGTGTGTTTCCAAACATTCTGGCTCCAGAGACTGCTAGATCTACCCACACCTACACCTTGAGGATTGGACCCAGAGCTGAGCTGAACTAACATTATTCTGTCCTGAGTCAAGATTGCTGAGCCCAGAGACAAGTTGTGGAGAAATGGAGTCAGATATGTCACAAGCCATCCAGGAAGAACTCACCTGCTTCATCTGCCTCAACTGCCTTACAGACCCAGTCACCATAAGTTGTGGCCACAGCTTCTGTCAAGCCTGCCTCCACCTTTCTTGGGAAGACATCCAGCTTCCTGTCCATTGCCCTATGTGTAGGGAACCATCCGAGCAGAAGGACTTCAGAAGCAACACTGTTCTGAAGAAGCTGGTGTCCATTGCCAGACAAGCCAGCCTCATGAAGTACCTGAGCTCTGAGGAGCATAAATGTGTGACCCACAAGGAGACAAAGAGGATCTTCTGTGTTGAGAACAGGAGCTACCTCTGTCAACTCTGCTCTGACTCCCATGAGCACAGAGGTCACCAACATGGTCCCATCGAAGTAGCTGCTGAGGAGCAAATGGAAAGACTTTTACAGCAAATGGCATCTTTGTGGGAGAAGATCCAAGAAAATAAAGGGAATATAGAGGCAGAGAACAGAAGGACAACTCTGTGGACGGACTACTTGACACTGCGGGAGCAAATGGTCAGAGCAGAGTACAGGAGACTGTGTCCTTTCCAGGGTCAAGAGGAAGAGCAACATATTGAGTCTATGAAAAATGAAGGCCAACGTGTTTTAGAGAATCTCAGGAGAAGGGAAGCCATGATGGTCCAAAAGAGCCAACAGCTAAGAGAAATGTATCAGGAGCTGATGGCAATGTCCCAGGAGCCACATGAGCTACGGCTCCAGGGTTTGGATGACATGTTCAGGAGGAGTGAGTCAATGCAGCAGCAGCTGAGCATGCCCCAGACTCTGAATCTAGAGCTCAGCTCTCTACCCATCAGTGGACTGACTGAAAGGTACAGCCACTTCCGATTCAACTTTGTCTTTGAATTCATAAGCATTTGCCCCGACAATGTGAAGCTCTTCAATGTCATGAGAAGATGCAGCTTCAGACCTCACGGTGAGGATAGATCTGTAAATTCTGCTAGATCCTATTTGGCTTCCTGGGGATCAGACTGCTTCATCGAAGGGAAATATTACTGGGAGGTGGATTTGAACAATTCCTCCTCGGACTGGGCTGTGGGGGCCTGTAAGGATTCCTGGATAAGCAACAGAAACCAGCTCAGTGAATCTGAGGGTGCCTTTCTTCTGGTGTGTGTGAAGGAGGGTGATCATTACAGTCTCCTCACCACATGCCCAGTATTCCAGCACTATATAGAGAGACCACTGGGCCAGATTGGTGTGTTCCTCGATTGTGAGGAGGGTAGTTTAACTTTCCTGAACGTTGCCAAGAGTTCTCTCATACACAAATATGCTCCTGGCACCGTCAATCCCTCTGTCAGGCCTTTCTTCTCCACTGCCCCCATGTGGTCCTCGGAAGATGTAATCCCAGGACATTAGTGTTTTTATGGATTGCTTACTGTATTGTTACCTCATTTGTTTTTGTTAAAAATTATAATAATACGATTAAATGACAAAAAGTGCTCTCAGTATTTGTGCTACTGGTGTCATGTTTAGGAAGTGGTCTTCTGTGCCAATGTGTTCAAGACCACTTCCAACTTTCTCTTCTATCAAGGTCAGTGTAACTGAATTTATGTTGAGGTCTTTGATCCACTTGGACTTGAGTTTTATGCATGGTGACTGATATGGATCTATTTGCAGTCTTCTGCATGTTGACATCCTGTCATGCTAGCACCACTTTTCTGACTGGTCTACTCGGGCGACTGTCTAGTAAATACCCTAGCTCTCATCACAGAGCCTTCATACAGTGACTGATGGAAGCAGATGCAGAGATCCATGGCCGGGGGCCAGGCTGAACTCTGGGCATCTGATCAAGGAGAGAGGTTAGGGGGGGTGGGCGTTCTCTGGGCAGGCGATGTCCAGGGGAAAATGTGCAGAGGTGACCAGCCACACTCGTGGAAACCTGTGGTGGTATTGTGTTCCCTCAGATATTGTGTACTCTAATAAATTTATCTGGGGTCAGAGAACAGACAGCCACTAGATACAAAGGCTAGAAAATGGTGGCACTCACACCTTTAATCCTAGCATTCCAGAGATAGAAATCACTCTGGATCTCTGTGAGTTCAAGGCCACATTGGAAATAGCCAAGCATGGTGACACACGCCTTTAATCCCAGAAAGTCAGCCTTTAATCCCAGGGAGTGGTGGTAGAAAGCAAAAAGATATAAAAGGCTTGAGGACCAGAAACTAGAAGATTTTGGCTGGTTAAGCATTCAGATTTTTGAGCAGTAATTCAGCTGAGACCTATTCCGGATGAGGACTCAGAGGCCTCCAGTCTGAGGAGACAAGACCAGCTGAAGAATTGGCAAGGTTGAGTTAGCCGTGGCTTGTTCTGTCTCTCTGATCTACCAGCATTGACCCGGATAAACTGGCCTCGGGTTTGATTTTATTAATAAGAACTTTGAAGATTCATGCTACAGAAACGCATGATCTGTGCACTAATAGCTGTGCAGCCCACATAGAACTAGACTAGGCCCTCTGGCTATACGGGAGGCTGTTGTTTAGTGTGAACTGTTTGGGGGGCCCCCACGTAGGGGATCGGGATCTGTCCTTGGTGCATGGGTGGACTTTTTGGAGCCCAGCGCCTAGGGTGTGACACCTTGCTCAGTCTTGGTGCAGGGGGGAGGGTCTTGGACCTGTCACAGCTCTTGGAGTGTGCCAGGCTCTGCTGACTCCCCAGGGGAGACCTTGATTGGGAAAATGTGGGGAAGTGGGTGGGTTGTGGGGGGAGGCTTGGGGTTGGGAAGAGGGAAGAGGAGGGATCTGAGATTGGTATGTAAAGTGAATAGAAAATTTCTTAATTAAAAAAAAGTATGGCAAAACTTAAAAGAACGATAATCAAACAAACACACAAACAAAACAACAACCTTCAATTTTCTGTCCTCAGTCCCAGAGTGCAAAACCTGAACCTGATCAGTAGTTCTCTGTCTGGTCCCTTTTGTGCCAGGGTTCTTGTGGTGGTGTTTTCTTTGTGCTCTAACAGGTAAAACTTGCCTGGGGATCCATCAAAGGAAAAAAGCCAGCCACTATATTGAACACAGTGGTCAGGCAGTGGTAGGTAGTGCATGCCTTTAATCCTAGCATTCAAGAGGCAGAGATTCATCCAGATCTCTGTGAGTTCCAGGCCCCACTGGGAGGGAACAGAGCCAGGTCTGGTGGCACAGGCCTTTAATCCCAATACTAGTTAACCATAGAGGTCTGGAGGTCAGTACAGACAGACAGGAAGTGATAGAGCTGGTCAGAAAGAGGAAGTGGTGTAGCTGGGCAGAGAGAGGAAGAAAGATGGCAGGGCACAGAAAGGTATAAATGGCATGAGGAGGCAGGAACTAAAGAGCAGTTCCACTGAGACCCTCATGGGTGAGGACTCAGAGGCTTTCAGTCTGAGGATTCATGGAAAAGGATTGACTCAGGAGCTGGCCATGGCTTGTTCTGTTTCTCTGATCTTTCAGCTTTTATACCAGTATCTGTCTCTGCGTTTTGTCTATTAATAAGACCATTTAAGATTTGTGTTACATGTTCTGCAGAACACCAGGAAAATCATGGACTATTGGCATTAAAAATAAATAGACTGCTTGAGTGTGGCAGTGCACAGCTGTCATTCTAGTACTCCAGTGACTGGGGAAAAAATTGGGTAATTCCAGGGCAGCTTGGGTTATACCTTTCTCACAAGAATGAAGCCCATTAAAATTCTAATGTTTAGCAGAAGCAGTACAAATCGGCACAATCACTTTAGTAAACTAGCCAGATCTAAGAAAGCTAAGCATGTCCACACCCTGGATGACTCAGTAATGTCATTTGAGGTATCTGCATGCTAGAAATCTATACTTTTATTCACCAAAAGACCTGTATTAGAATAGTCTTAGGGGGAAAAAATGTTCATAGCAGTGCTTGGGGAGATGGCTCAGTGAGTAAGAGCATTTGCTGAGCAGACACAGAGATCTGAGTTCAAATCCTCAGCACTCCTATGAAAGCCAGGCAAGGCAGCTCATGCCTTTTACCCCAGCTTTGAGAGTTGGATACAAGCATGTCCTTGGATCATGCTGGTTAGGCACCCAGCTAAAATGGAGTTTCAGGTTCAGTGAGAGACCCTTTATCAAGGGAATAAACTGGTGTGTAATAGAGAAGGATATCTGAAATCCTTCTCTGGCCTCACCAAGCACACATTTACCCATGCCCAAATGTACCGCACATACAAATAAAGTGTTCATCAAAATAGCCAAAGGTCAACTACAGTGCTCATCATCAGTAGAATGAGAACTAAGTGACAGCTGATTAAACATGGGACACTGTGGTGGTATATATTGCACCCCAACAAAATTTATCTGGGGATTAGAGAACAGAGCCAGCCACTTTATTAGACATAGAGCCTAGATAGTGATGGCACACACCTTTAATCCTATCATTCTGAAAACAGAGATCCCTGTGAGTTCAAGGCCACATTGAGAACAGAGCTGGGCGAGATGGCACACACCTTTAATCCCAACACTTGACATTGCATGCCTTGGCTTGGGAAGCACACACATCTTTAATCCCAGGAAGTAAGATGGCAGGGCAGAAAAAGTTCTTTAAGGCGAGAGGAAACAGGAACTCACTGTCTTGAGACTGAAGATTTCATAGAGGTTAGAATTTTAGTTGGCTTTCTCTGCTTCTCTGAGCTTTCATTTTTGACCCCAATGTCCAGCTCTGGGTTTTCTGTTAATAAGACTTTGTAAGGTTTGTGTTACTTAAAGGGACAGTATCATATAAACCGCCATATGAACAACTAGAGATTGATCCAGCTGAAGAATTCTGGACAACAACTAGAATCCAAACAAGAGAGTGGAACTATCTATTCACCCATCCCCACCCATTCTTTCTTAGAGTCTCTATCTGAAGGCAGGAAACTACTTCAATGAATAAATGATTTTTCCTAATTTTATGTTTCCCTTGCTGTTATATTCACAATATTTGCAATGGCTCTAGGAATATTGTTGAAGAGGTGTCACAAAAGAGATTAAGAGCCAGAATACTGGGAAATCTGCTGTGAAGCAGTCTCTCATAGAAATGGTTACATAGACAAGAGTAGAACAATGAATATGTTGATATGGATGTGGGAAAGTTTGAAGGAAGAGTGATGGCTATTCCTGGTTGTCAATTGGACCACATGTGGAATTAACAAAAACCCAAGAGATAAGTGTGGTAACCACTCTGAATCTAGAGTAACAGAACTAAATGAATACTCAGGCAAACACATACAGACAATGTGTGTGGGGGCGAGACAGAGAGAGAGAGAGACACAGACAGAGAGAGACACAGAGAGAGAGAGAGCATTTGTTCAGTCTGCAAGGCTGGATGTCTCAGCCGGTCTTCAGTGTACTTTGGAATCCCCAACCCCAAAAAAGGCTCTTATACCAGTGAAGGGATGAACTGGCCAGCGAGAGCAGGGCAAGAGGACAAAGAGAAAAGATGAAAGAGTTTCCTTCTGTCCTTCATAGAGGCTGCCACCAGAAGATGCAGATAAGATGTAGGTGTATTCTCACACCTCAAAATGTGTGAGTTTAGGTGGAGCTTTCCTACTTCAAAAGATATTGAATCAAGAAATTTCCCTCAGGAGAGAAACATCTCAGCCTCTTGGGTTTTACTTAATTCTACATGGTGTTTTTTTTTTTGTTGTTGTTGTTGTTGTTTGTTTTCATTTTGTCTTTTATTTTTGAGACAGGGTTTCTCTGTGTAGCATTGGAGCTTGTCTTGGAACTTACTCTGTAGAGCAGGCTGGCCTGGACCTCACAGAGATCAGCCTGCCTCTACCTCCAGAGTGCTGGGATTAAAGGCATGATCCACCACCACCTGGCTTCCCAAATATGTATTTTTAAAAAAGAAAAAAGAATAGAACAGAGAGTTCTAACAGTGGGTAGAGAAAGAGGATGAATCTCAAAGAAGTTGCAGTTGAAGTGAATATGATAAAAATAAGTTGACCAAAATTATCAAAGAACTAGTAAGAATCTTTTCATGTCGATATTTGCTAGAATCACAGATTGATATCATTATCTGTTAAATTGTCAAAGGAAAAGCAAAAATATAAGCACACCACAAAATGTTTAGAAACAGTGTAATATTGTAGCAAAATTACTCATTTTTTTTTTTTTTTTTTTTTTTTTATTTAACACAACTTCTCACTGTATAGGCTAGGCAGGCCTTGAACTAAACCTCCTCCCAATTCAGCAGGCCATTCCCTAGGATTCTGGGATTAAAGGTGTGAGCTAACACACCCAGCTAAGCAGTGACTAGGGAAACCTTGTGGAGATTTGCTTGTGGAACTTGGCCTCAGAGTTAATTCAGTCTTCTATCCATTTAGAACTCACCAATGGAAAGGGACTTGGGAAGAAGTGGGCGTTGTCTCTGGAGACTATAACAGGACACTCCAAGAGCCAGCCAGGTTCACTCTTCAGCAGTCCTGACAGAGTGTGTTTCCAAACATTCTGGCTCCAGAGACTGCTAGATCTACCCACACCTTGAGGATTGGACCCCAGAGCTGAACTAATATTATTGTGTCCTGAGTCAAGATTGCTGAGCACAGAGACAAGTTGTGCAGAAATGGAGTCAGACATGTCACAAGCCTTCCAGGAAGAACTCACCTGCTTTATCTGCCTCAACTGCCTTACAGACCCAGTCACCATAAGCTGTGGCCACAGCTTCTGTCAAGCCTGCCTTCATCTTTCAAGGGAAGACATCCAGCTTACTATCTATTGCCGTATTGCTGGGAACAATCTGAGCAGAAGGACCTCAGAAGCAACACTGTTCTGAAGAAGCTGGTGTCCATTGCCAGACAAGCCAGCCTCATGAAGTACCTGAGCTCTGAGGAGCATAAATGTGTGACCCACAAGGAGACAAAGAGGATCTTTTGTGTTGAGAACAGGAGCTACCTCTGTCAACTCTGCTCTGACTCCCATGAGCACAGAGGTCACCAACACGGTCCCATGGAAGTAGCTGCTGAGGAGCAAATGGAAAGACTTTTACAGCAAATGGCATCTTTGTGGGAGAAGATCCAAGAAAATAAAGGGAATATAGAGGCAGAGAACAGAAAGAAGAGTCTATGGACAGACTACTTGACACTGCGGGAGCAAATGGTCAGGGCAGAGTACAGGAGTCTGTGTCCTGTCCGGGGTCAAGAGGAAGAGCAACATATTGAGTCTATGCAAAATGAAGGCCAACATGTTTTAGAAAAGCTCAGCAGAAGAGAAGCCATGATGGTCCAAAAGAGACAACAGGTAAGAGAAATGTATCAGGAGCTGAGGCAATGTCCCAGGAGCCACATGAACTACTGCTCCAGGGTTTGGATGACATGTTCAGGAGGAGTGAGTCAATGCAGCAGCAGCTGAGCATGCCCCAGACTCTGAATCTAGAGCTCAGCTCTCTACCCATCAGTGGACTGACTGAAAGCTACAGCCACTTCCTATTCAACTTTGTCTTTGAATTTACAAGCATATGCCCTAACAATGTGAAGCTCTTTGATGTCATAAGCAGATGCAGCTTCAGACCTCACGGTGAGGATAGATCTGTGGTTTCTGCTAGATCCTATTTGGCTTCCTGGGGATCAGACTGCTTCTTCGCAGGGAAATATTACTGGGAGGTGGATTTGAACAATTCCTGGAACTGGGCTGTGGGGGCCTGTAAGGATTCCTGGATTAGCAACAGAAACCAGCTCATTGAATCTGAGGGTGCCTTTCTTCTGGTGTGTGTGAAGGAGGGTGATCATTACAGTCTCCTCACCACATGCCCAGTATTCCAGCACTATATAGAGAGACCACTGGGTCGGATTGTTGTGTTCCTCGATTGTGGTATGTGTATTTAATTTTTCTTAGAGAACAAAGATAGATACAAGCTAGAAAATTCACTCAACTTAATTAGCACAAGATAAAATTATCTCTGAAAAAAAAAAAAGGAACGTAAAAAAAAAAAAAAAAAAAAAAAAAAAAAAAAAAAAAAAAAAAAAAAAAAAAAAAAAAAAAAAAAAAATCAGTGAATACGTTTTGTTTCTGAACAGATGAAATAATCTCTAATATAACAAATATTCTCTTTTTTTTTTTTTTTTTTTTATATTCTCCGGGCACGTCAATCCCTCTGTCAGGCCTTTCTTCTCCACTGGCCCCATGTGATCCTCGGAAGATGTAATCCCAGTACGTTAGTGTTTTTATGTATTTCTTATTGTATTGTTACCTCATTTGTTGTTATTATAAATTATAATACGATTAAATGACAAAAAGTGCTCTCAGTATTTGTGCTACTGGTGTCATATTTAGGAAATGGTCTTCTGTGCCAATGTTTTCGAGACCACTTCCAACTTTCTCTTCTATCAAGGTCAGTTTAACTTGATTTATGTTGAGGTCTTTGATCCACTTGGACTTGAGTTTTATGCATGGTGACTGATATGGATCTATTTGCAGTCTTCTGCATGTTGACATCCTGTCATGCTAGCACCATTTTTCTGACTGGTCTACTTGGGCGACTGTCTAGTGAATACCCTAGCTTTCATCACAGAGCCTTCATACAGTGACTGATGGAAGCACATGCAGAGATCCATGGCCGGGGGCCAGGCTGAACTCTGGGCATCTGATCAAGGAGAGAGGTTAGGGGGGGTGGACATTCTGTGGGCAGGCAACGTCCAGGGGAAAAATGTGCATAGGTGACCAGCCACACTTCTGGAAACCCATGATCTGTGCACTAATAGCTGTGCATCCCACATAGAACTAGACTAGGCCCTCTGGCTAAACGGGAGGCTGTTGTTTAGTGTGAACTGTTTGGGAGGCCCCCACATAGGTTGATCGGATCTGCCCCTGGAGCATGGGTGGACTTTTTGGAGCCCAGCGCCTAGGGTATGACACCTTGCACAGCCTTGGTGCAGGGGGGAGGGGCTTGGACATGCCTCAGCTCTTGGAGTGTGCCAGGCTCTGCTGACTCCCCAGGGGAGACCTTGATTGGGAAAATGTGGGGAAGTGGGTGGGTTGTGAGGGAAGGCTTGGGTTTGGGAAGAGGGAAGAGGAGGGATCTGTGATTGGTATGTAAAGTGAATAGAAAATTTCTTAATTAAAAAAAGTGTATGGCAAATCTTAAAAGTACAACAACAAACAAACAAAACAACAACCTTCAATTTTCTGTCCTCAGTCCCGGAGTGCAAAACCTGAACCTGATCAGTAGTTCTCTGTCTGGTCCCTTTTGTGCCAGGGTTCTTGTTGGTGGTGTTTTCTTTGTGCTCTAACAAGTAAAACTTGCCTGGGGATCCATCAAAGGAAAAAAGCCAGACACTATATTAAACACAGTGGTCAGGCAGTGGTAGGTAGTGCATGCCTTTAATCCTAGCATTCGGGAGGCAGAGATTCATCCAGATCTCTGTGAGTTCCAGGCCCCACTGGGAGGGAACAGAGCCAGGTGTGGTGGCACAGGCCTTTAATCCCAATACTAGTTAACCATAGAGGTCTGGAGGTCAATACAGACAGACAGGAAGTGATAGAGCTGGTCAGAAAGAGGAAGTGATGTAGTTGGACAGAGAGAGGAAGAAAGATGGCAGGGCACAGAAATGTATAAATGGCATGAGGGGGAGAGGAACTAAAGAGCAGTTCAACTGAGACCCTCAGGGGTGAGGACTCAGAGGCTTTCAGTCTGAGGATTCATGGAAAAGGATTGCCTCAGGAGCTGGCCATTTCTTATTCTGTTTCTCTGATCTTTCAGCTTTCACCACAATATCTGTCTCTGGGTTTTTGTCTATTAATAAGATCATTTAAGATTTGTGTTACATGTTCAGGAGAACACCAGGAAAATCATGGACTATTGGCATTAAAAATAAATAGACTGCTTGTGTGTGGCAGTGCACAGCTGTCATCCTAGTACTCCAGTGACTGGGGAAAAAAAATTGGGAAATTCCAGGGCAGCTTGGGTTATACCTTTCTCACAAGAATGAAGCCCATTAAAATTCTAATGTTTAGCAGAAGCAGTACCAATCAGCACAATCACTTTCGTAAACTAGCCAGATCTAAGAAAGCTAAGCATGTCCACACACTGGATGACTTAGTAATGTCCTCTGTAGGTAGCTTCATGCTAGAAATCTATACTTTTATTCACCAAGAGACATGCATTAGAATAGTCATAGGTGAAAAAATGTTCATATCAGTGCCTGGGGAGATGGCTCAGTGAGTAAGAGCATTTGCTAAGCAAACAGGAAGATCTGAATTCAAATCCTCAGCAACCCTATGAAAGCCAGGCAAGGCCTCTCACGCCTTTTACCCTAGCTTTGATGGTTGGATACAAGCATGTCCTTGGATCATGCTGGTAGGCCCCCAGCTAAAATGTTGTTTCAGGTTCAGTTAGAGACCCTTTATCAAGGGAAAAACCTGGTGTGTAATAGAGCAGGATATCTGAAATCCTTCTCTGGTCTCACCCAAACACACATTTACCCATGCCCATATGTACTGTACATACAAATAAAGTGTTCATCAAAATAGCCAAAGTACAACTACAGTGCTCATCACCAATAGAATGAGAAGTAAATGACAGCTGATTAAACATGGGACACTGTGGTGGAATTTATTGCACCCCAACAAAATTTATCTGGGGATTAGAGAACAGAACCAGCCACTTTATTAGCCAGAGCATAGATAGTGATGGCACACACCCTTAATCCTATCATTTTTCAAACAGAGATCCCTGTGAGTTCAAGGCCACATTGAGAACGGAGCTTGGCAGATGGCACATGGCACACACCTTTAATCCCAATACTTGAGATTGCATGCCTTGGCTTGGGAAGCACACACATCTTTAATCCCAGGAAGTAAGATGGCAGGGCAGAAAAATTTCTTTAAGGCGTGAGGAAACAGGAACTCACTGTCTTGAGACTGAAGATTTCAAAGAGTTTAGAATTTTAGTTAGCTTGCTCTGCTTCTCTGAGCTTTCAGTTTTGACTCCAATGTCTGTCTCTGGGTTTTTTGTCAATAAGACTTTTTAAGGTTTGTGTTACATAAAGGGACAGTATCACATAAACTGCATATGAACAACTAGAGATTGATCCAGCTGAAGAATTCTGGAAGACTTCTTAGAATCCAAACAAGAGAGTGGAGCTGTCTATTCACCCATCCCCACCCATTCTTTCTTAGAGTCTCTATCTGAAGACATGAAACTACTTCAATGAATAAATGATTTTTCCTATTTTTTTGATTCTTTTGCTGTACTATTCACAACATTTGCTATGGCTCTAGAAATTGTGGAAGAGGTGTCAGAAGATAGTGTTAATCAAAATACTAGGAAATCTGCTGTGAAGCAGTGTATCCTAGAAATGGTTACATAGACAAGAGTAGAACAATGAATATGTTGACATGGATGTGGGAAAGTTTGAAGGAACAGTGATGGCTATTCCTGGTTGTCAAATTGACCACTTGTGGAATTAACTAAAACCCATGAGATAAGTGTGGTAACCACTCTGAATCTAGAGGATCAAAACTAAATGAATACTCAAGCACACACATACAGAGAATGGGGCTGAGGAAGAGAGACAGAGATAGAGAGAGAGACAGAGACACAGACACAGACACAGACACAGACACAGACACATACAGAGAGAGCATTTGTTCAGTCTGCAAGGCTGGATGTCTCAGCTGGTCTTCAGTGTACTTTGGAATCCCCACCCCCAAAAAAGGCTCTTATACCAGTGAAGGGATGAACTGGCCAGTGAGAGTGAGGGCAAGATAACAAATAGGAAACTCTTTCATCTTTTCTTCTTCCATGTCCTGTATAGAGGCTGCTACCAGAACATGCAGCTAAGATGTAGGTGTATTCTCACACCTCAAAATGTGTGAGTGTGGGAGCCCGTTCTCAGGTTCCTGGTGGCTTTACCCACCAGGTCCGAATAGAGGATGATCAGGACCATGGGCCTGAGTGCATGTGTCTGAGATGGTCTGCACTTGGCTGTGCTGAGGAAGGAGGTCTTTTGCTCCACCCCTTGGTGTGTCTATAAAAACCTTGGGGCAGAGACAGTCAGGGCCCTCTCGAGGCTATCCTTTATTTTTTATCTGTTTATCTCCGCAAGATTCTCTGCTATAAATCCCTCTATGTAATTTCCTTGCTGCTCGCACTCAAGAAAACTCTGGGGAGCTGTGGGGTTGGTGGGTAAACGCCCCACAGAATGACGCCATGAACAGGGACTAAAGAAAAAAGAAAAAGGGACTAAAGAAAAAAAAGGGGGGGACAAAAAAAGGGAGGACAAAAGACAAATTAACAGGGACTAAAGATAAATAGGGACTAAAGATAAAGGAAAATAGTTTTATTACAGAGTTTTTTGCGTAAGTGCTGAGTCAGCCCTGCCAGTGGAAAGGCATGCTGGTGTTATGGAAAATATATATATTATTGAGAGGCAGGGGTTTTATCCTCGAGAGAAAAGGAAAGCCAACTGGAAGGATGTCCGATGAAGCAGCGAAATTCTCTCCTGTCAAAATTTTCTATCTTCTATCCCTTAATTTCTATCTGTGAAAAATAAGTATAAGGTATAGGGTAGTAATATAGTTAGGAAAAACTTAGAAGTGTAAGACTGTGTAGGAAAAAAATAAGTAAGGCAACTAGACAGAAAAACTTCAATTTTCTAACTTTGGGGGCTATGAATGCAAACTGGGGGAAAAATCTTTCTTTGAGCTTTACGGGTAGTAAAAAAGCTCTTCTCTGAGCATATGACGAAGAAAAAGTTTCCTATGGAAGCTTTTGACCTGGGGAGAGCTGAAATGCTAAATCCAAGAGGCAGGAGAAAGTGATTTCTCCCTGAGGCAAAAATGTGGGTGTAAAAAGCCAAAAAGTTTAAAGTTGGGAAGTTTTGGGAAAAGTTGGTCTTTCTCCTGGGGGAAAAAAATCTTTCTTTTAAACTAAAAAGCTTTTCTTGGAAAATTTGGGGGGAAAAATCTTTCTAAAAAGCCTTAATCTTTCTCAAAAGCTCTCTTAAACTTAAAAACTAAATTTGTCCTTCTGAGAGAGGACAAAAATTAGAATCACCTGAAGATATTAGTATGGGGACTACCTGTGATTAGCTCTAAGGGAAAACAACAAACTTAAGACAGCAAAACCTCTCTAAGTTCTCTCAAGCTTTGACAATCCTCCCTGCAATGCATGAGGCAGGAACAAGTTTCTAAAAACCTCTTCTAAGCTCTGTCTCTTCAAGCTAGTAAAAGACAGTGGGTCAGAGTCCCCTGAGGGAAACGCTTGGGAGAGTGTGGGTAAAGAGCTACAGAGAGCCCAAAAGGGCAGGAAACTACCTGAGAAAAGCAAAAAAGCCAAGCTTTTCAGTACAGTGGAGCTGAGACACCAAGTGCTTTGTTTCTGAGTGAGCGTTTCAGAATGAAAATGTGCTCCTAATCGTCCTAATGCAAAGATCCCCTGAAGCAATGCAAACTGTTAGCATTGTATCCTCTCTTCTGACCAAAAACCCAGAGGCGACTGGCCAGCATCTCTGAGTTGGAGTGCATTTCAGGGATACTAGGGTTCCTGCACTTGTAAACTTCCTGGAGCACAGAGCTGAGGCAGGAAGGTGCAGGACCCAGGGGAAGATTGCTAATGAACAAACAAAGCTAAAGCTGGTGGGAACAGCACAGTTGTCTGCTTTCCTACAAGTCCCGGGTTGATAGCTGCAAAAAGAAATCTGAGAAAAAGCTTTCCTATCAGAGTAAGGACCTTTCTGGGAAAACAGTAAAGCTGAACTGTGTCTGAAGCAGTTGTGCTGCTGAGTCAGAACACTGTCTGGGGAAAGAGCCCAGCCAGGGCAAAACAGAACTATCCAGGAGAAAAGCTTTCTTTTCTGTCAGAGAAAGCACCTCTTTGAGAAAGCTTTGTTTCAACTGACTCCCAGTGAGATGAGGGAGTGTAGCCCTCAGGGGTGATTGCCTCTGGCATAAGCTCTGTTCTTGAGCACCCAGACAAGCAAATGCAACCCACTGGGGGACTGGGTCAGGTGAAAGCCTGATGAGGCAAAACACCTGTCCTAATGGGAGTTTAGAAATGGCAAAAACCTCCCTTGTTAGATTTTCAGTCTGTACGCAAACCACACAGACCCCGAAAACAGAAACGGACAAAAAGCCCTACCTGCAGTAGCAGGGAAAGCCACCACTGTAGTGTCGGAAACTGTTTCTGGGGTAGAGGGGATAAACTGAGACCAAACTGGATACTGTCAGGGAGAAAGACTCTGAAGAAACAGAGGGGACAGATTCCTCCCCAGAAAATGCATGACCTGACAAAGCTGCTAGAGTTTGAGGCAGATTCAGGGGGAGAAAAAAAAAAAAGCCCCTACCTCCAAAGGCAGCTAGCAGAGGAACAGAGCCGCAGACATATACCTGAAGCTCTGCATCTGGAAGCAAAGGAACAAGCAAAATGAGAATAAGATCAGTGGGAGAAAATCTCTCTGAAAGAGCTATGGAAAAGTTGTTGTACATGATCTTGTTTTTCACTGACTGGCTAAGACAAACACAAGCCCCGAGGAAAGTTGCTATCAGAAATGCCAGCCTCAATTCGCGCTAACGAGGCAGGTGCAGTTCTGATTTGGGGGCCAGCGTCTGATGAAGGGGAAACACCTGTTAAAGCCAGTTGAGAGACTAGAAATCTCCCAATGTGCCATAGCTGAAAATGTAAAGTACTTGTTCAAATCTCCCGTTGCAAAGGCAAGAGACTTTGTTCTAGCCTCCCAGGCAAGTCTAGTAAAAGAGAACCAGTTGACTCTCAGACCCGAAAAGAACTATGGGAAATCAATGATATAAGGAAAATGATACAAGGGACTGATATGGGACTGATATTATGGACTGATATAAGGGAAATGCATTCTGGGAAAGGTATTTTTTCTGCTAAACATGGTGACATTGCCCTGAAACACTTTTGTCAGCTCGAAAATAGGTTCATGGTAAACTTAAAGTACAGCTTTTAAAAGAATAAGGAGGAAAATCATCTAAGAGTTTAAGTGTCAGTTCCAGTGAAAAATTAAAAGGATATGGAACTAGGTGCTTCGTGGTTTGGGGGTTGGTAAAATGCCTTATTTACCGTAATAGCTGTGCAAAGTTTTTACGGTAGCCAGATGACAAAATGTTACCTTTAAGAGCAAACACGAGCGGCGTGTGCGCACGCTTTAATCCAGCATCGGAGCAGAGCCAGGTGATCTCTGTGAGTTCGAGGCCAGCTGGCTACAAGTGAGTCCAGGAAAGCGCAAAGCTACACAGAGAAACCTGTCTCGAAAAGCAAAAAAAAAAAAAAAAAAAAAAAGAGCAAACACGCCACTTTAAAATCGTTAAAACAAGGGAAAGCAGTTTATACACTGAACGTCGTTGTCTTAGATATGAAGAAACTTATGTTGAAATTAAAGTTCTTTGCCTTTTGAACAAACTGCCTGCAATGAGTAATTCCTTTGCAAATCTAATAAGGAGACAAGGAAACAGACATTCAAAAAAGAAATGACTGCTTTATAGATGGGAAACAAACTTCAGAAAATCTAGCTGTCTTACAAAAGAGTTGCTTTACCTGAAAGTTCCTTATAAGAAATCAATGCTAAATATCACAGCTGCTAATAACATCAGGAGTTAAAGCTAATGAAATGAAAATACTAAATCCTGAAAATGCTTTTTTCTCAAAGTAAGCTAATAAAGGATATGTTTCATGAAATAACATCTATGTTCTTGACTCCTTTGAATAGTAACAGTTTTGGTGAAAATATTAGAACTAATAATCAAGTCAAAATGTTTCAAAAAAGTCAAGACGCTATTCCACAAAAGAAAGCTGCCATGCTTTGTGTGCCATATTAGAGCTCACTCCAGTCTTCCTGATCCTTTAACTGAGGGTAATGCAATGGCTGAGCATTATCCCAAGTGGAAATGGCTCAACAGTCACATGCTCTTCATCAAAATAGCAAAAGTTTAAGATGGAAAGATCCCTGCTTGGGATTATGGAAGGGTCCCCGATCCTATGTTAATATGGGGTCAAGGACATGTTTGTGTTTTTTCACAAGAGGAGAATGAAGCTTGGTGGTTACAGGAGCGTCTGGTAAGGAGCTTGGAACTAAGAAAAGTCAGCTCCAATCACATTTCCTATAAAGGAACCAGAATGAAAGTGGCTCGATTAGTATTTCTGAGGTTTTGTCACTGGTGAATGCAAACAGTGAGGAAATCGAGTTCGGAGCTGTGTCGCTTTTGGTTTTACTAGCTCCTTTATAAAAATACTTTATATCACCTAATAGCTGTGCAGTATTTGGCAAAGAGCTTTACAGCAGCTAAATACAGTAATTTCACCCTCAGTGTCAAGTGAAACAACCAAAAGTACTGCTGTAATAGACACGTTTGTCTGAATTGAAGTTCTTAGGGGAGCTATTATGAATTTGGGTGAAGGGACAGCCTCTAGTTAAAAACTGTCTACCGCTGAGAGTGCATCTCTGCCGGTTCTAGAAAGGCTGAGAGAACTCTGGCAACTTTGAGGTGTGGCTTTGTCTCAAGAATGTTACAATCTCCTAGCAACAAGTATCACAACTCTATAATGACAACACTCACTAAATCCCAGTGCTTTATAACAAAGCTGACTATAAACTAAACGTTAGAAATGATGTACCTACTTCCTGTCTAGTTAAGAGAATCTTTCTAATAGAGGTAGTGATAATAATTAAGAGTAAGAAATAGAAAAATGAAAATAAGATGTGAGTTTGTAGAAAATATTCTCTTGTTAGATCTCCGTGTTAAGAAATCTTTAGGTGTTTGCTAAATTAGATATATGTTAATGGTAGCCCTATATAAGTTTGTAAAATAGATCTGTAGAGTTTAAGAATATAAGCTTGCAAGAAGTATCTAAGGTAGTCTTAAGACATGTAGTAATAAGCTTATAAGATGCTAGTTGTAAATATAAGTTTAAATAAGAAATAAAAAGATGAAATAAATATAAGTATATAAAAATTAATAAAAAAATATATTTGCTAAAATAGTTCTATAGTTTTCTTAAGGAGTATAAATAAGTAGATGTTAATACATTGTATGTGAGTTTGTAAAAACGTGTAAATGTTAAATATGAGCTAAATGCTTTGCAAGGCAAAAAATGTTATATGTGAGTTTGTAAAGTGTAAATGTTAAGTGTGAGTCTATTCTTAATGTACATGGTGAAAGCACCTAAGACACAAAAGGTAGTGTCCTAGTAGACTGCAAAGCAGGCAGTCTGAATGGTGTCAAAAGCTCCAGAAGCTGCTAAGAAGCTAAGAATGGCAGACGCCAGAACCAGCACAAGACAGCCGCAGCTGAGATCCATGGAAAAATCAACTCAACACAAAAAAATCTGAGCTAACATCAAAAACGGTGCGTTTTAGAATACTACTGTACCTAGAAAGGTCTCTGTCTGTGAGAACAAAAGTTGCAGAGACGTTTGTTTGAACTAAAATTGTTAACTGCAAAAAGTGTTGGTTGTAAAACGTCTCTTCATATTTGGAAGTGAAAGCCTAATACCAGAATTTACTTTTTTTGAACTTTTTGAACTTAAAATGAGATAAAACTACAAAAAGATTTTGGTTATGGATTTCTTCATATTTGGAAGGCTAGTACCAAAATTTATCATTTGAATTTTAGGGTTTCATGAACTAAACAATAGATTTCATTGCAATGGGGCAATTTTGGGTTTATTCATAGTAATGACTTAGGAATTGTTTGCTGGAATTGGGTTAAAAATGGAACTGTTTAAATGAAGAAATTTATTTCTACCTAGAATCAAGATGCAGTTTTGTGTATGCATATATGCTTTATTAACTGGTGATTCATGAATTGTTTTGTGGAACTGTTTATGTAAAAATGAAATTACTTATGGAATTGGTTTTGTGTTACAAATGGAACGGTTTAAACAGAAAAGTTTGGGCTTTCTAACTAGGCTTGAGATTTTTGCTTAAAATTATAAAGAAAAGGGAGAATTAATATTCCTTAGTCTAATTTAAATTGTTGTTTGAGTAGATTAATGTCATATTTTGTTAGTAAGAAATGCAAATGGGGTATACTAAGACTACTTTTAAAATGTGTAAAGAGTTTTATTAAGAAACTGCTTTTGGATGTTTTGCTAAAAGTTTTCAAAGTGTTAATGGTTAGATTGAAAATATTGCTTTTCAATATGGGTTTATAGGAACTGTGTGAGTTTGGGTTCTTCTAACTAGGTTTGAGATTTTGTTTAAAAAATTATAAAGAAAAGGAGGAGTTATGAGATTGAATTATGTTCGCAGAAACCTATTGATATTAATGCACCCTGGTTTTGTGGAGTTAAGGAAATATTTAAGTTTGATGTGAATACATCGAAGTTTTTCCTATGTTCTGTTAACAAGAAAATTCAAATTATTGAGTTAAAGTTGTAAGATGGAGAAAATTGTTAACAATATATAGCACCATATATGCTAATTCTAATGGTTCTGTTAAGAGTTTGCTTTGAGTTGTAAGATTGAGAGAATTGTGACTATGTATAACAATATTTATGTTAACCTGTTAATGGTAATGATGAAGCTAAGGGATTCTTTAAGTTTGTAGTTGCCTTAAGAGTTTTTGGTTTAGAAAGGGCTTGAGGCAGCTAAGACTGCTGTAGTCACCTTGGACCTACTTCAAAAGAGAAATGCCATCTATATCATCCTCTACTCCCATACTGGGAGGTGTAACAGCTATGGAGATTGCTGTAAGCCATTAATAGTTATTATTTTTTTTTTTTTTGTATATTAAGAATGGGGGACCTATGGGAGCCCGTTCTCAGGTTCCTCGTGGCTTTACCCAGCAGGTCCCAATAGAGGATGATCAGGACCACGGGCCTGAGTGCATGTGTCTGAGATGGTCTGCACTTGGCTGTGCTGGGGGAGCAGGTCTTTTGCTCCACCCCTTGGTGTCTCTATAAAAAACCCTAGGGCAGAGACAGTCGGGGCCCGTTGGAATAGGTTCCAGGCCCTCTCGGGGCTATCCTTTATTTTCTATCTGTTTATCTCCGCAAGATTCTCCACTATAAATCCTTCTATCTAATATTTCCTGCTGCTTGCACTCAAGAAAACTCTGGGGAGCTGTGGGGTTGGTGGGTAAATGCCCCACATGTGAGTTTAGGTAGAGCTTTCCTACTTCAAATGATATTCAATCAAAAAATTTCCTCAGGAGAGAAACATCTCAGCCTCTTGGGTTTTACTTCATTCTACATGGTGGTTTTGTTGTTGTTGTTGTTGGTTGTTTGTTTTCATTTTGTCTTTTGTTTTTGAGACAGGGTTTCTCTGTGTAGCTTTGGAGCTTGTCTTGGAACTTACTCTGTAGAGCAGGCTGGCCTGGACCTCACAGAGATCAGCCTGCCTCTACCTCCAGAGTGCTGGGATTAAAGGCATGAGCCACCACCACCCGGCTTCCCAAACATGTATTTTTAAAAAAAGAAAAAAGAATAGAACAGAGAGTTCTAACAGTGGGTAGAGAAAGAGGATGAATCTCAAAGAAGTTGTAGTTGAAATGAATATGATAAAAATAAGTTGACCAAAATTATCAAAGAACTAGTAAGAATCTTTTCATGTCGACATTTGCTAGAATCACAGATTGATATCATTATCTGTTAAATTGTAAAAGGAAAAGCAAAAATATAAGCACACCACAAAATATTTAGAAACAGTATAATATTGTAGCAAAATTACTCATTTTTTTTTTTTATTTAACACAAGTTCTCACTGTATAGGCTAGGCAGGGTTTCTAAACTAAACCTCCTCCCAATTCAGCAGGCCATTCCCTAGGATTCTGGGATTAAAGGTGTGAGCTACCACACCCAGCTAAGCAGTGACTAGGGAAACCTTGTGGAGATTTGCTTGTGGAACTTGGCCTCACAGTTAATTCAGTCTTCCATCCATTTAGAACTCACCAATGGAAAGGGAATTGGGAAGAAGTGGGCGTGGTCTCAGGAGACTATAACAGGACACTCCAAGAGCCAGCCAGGTTCACTCTTCACCAGTCCTGACAGAGTGTGTTTCCAAACATTCTGGCTCCAGAGACTGCTAGATCTACCCACACCTACACCTTGAGGATTGGACCCCAGAGCTGAACTAATATTATTGTGTCCTGAGTCAAGATTGCTGAGCCCAGAGACAAGTTGTGCATAAATGGAGTCAGACATGTCACAAGCCTTCCAGGAAGAACTCACCTGCTTCATCTGCCTGAACTGCCTTACAGACCCAGTCACCATAAGCTGTGGCCACAGCTTCTGTCAAGCATGCCTCCACCTTTCTTGGGAAGACATCCAGCTTCCTGTCCATTGCCCTATGTGTAGGGAACCATCCGAGCAGAAGGACTTCAGAAGCAACACTGTTCTGAAGAAGCTGGTGTCCATTGCCAGACAAGCCAGCCTCATGAAGTACCTGAGCTCTGAGGAGCATAAATGTGTGACCCACAAGGAGACAAAGAGGATCTTCTGTGTTGAGAACAGGAGCTACCTCTGTCAACTCTGCTCTGACTCCCATGAGCACAGAAGTCACCAACAAGGTACCATCGAAGTAGCTGCTGAGGAGCAAATGGAAAGACTTTTACAGCAAATGGCATCTTTGTGGGAGAAGATCCAAGAAATTAAAGGGAATATAGAGGCAGAGAACAGAAGGACAACTCTGTGGACAGACTACTTGACACTGCGGGAGCAAATAGTCTCCTGTACTCTGCTCTGACCATGTCTGGTTGGGGGTCAAGTGGAAGTGCTGAGGACAATTTAAAAGCCCTGCTATATTGCCTGCCTGAGTTAAGTTTTTGTCCTCCAATATTGTGCCACTAACCAGAAACTTTTGACATGCCTGGACAAGGCTATTATTTTCTAATAACATTTACTTATCTTACTACAGTGACCATTAGTAACCATGTTTTGTGGTTAGGTTACTTGGTTGAGTTGCTTGGCAACTCAACAGTCCCCTGATCTTTTCCCAAAGTTTCCTGGTCTGCTTACTATAAAACCTACCTGAGAAAAATAAAATTTTGCAGCTTGTTCAGAATACTGTCTTGCTGTCAATTCTTTGTGTCTCTTGTCCCTTTCATTTGCCATTCCCCTTTCTAGGGTCTCTGAAGATCTTACTGGCTAGGACAACTAGTGCCCAGTGAGAGGCTCTAGGATGTTGATGAGTGGTGTATGTTGTCACACACCAAGACAGGCCTGCCTAAGAGTTGGATCACCATGGAAGACTGCTCCATGATAAGGTCTATCAGTGATCGCCACGGAAACTCCTGGCCGTGAGACAGATCCGGAGGAATTCCAATGTGATGACGCAAGGTAAATTTACGATGTGACAAGCATTTAATAAACAGGGTCTGTTTATTTCGGGACTAAAACAGTCTCTCAAGACACAAGGAACTAGGGTTAAAAAGAACTTAAAAAATTTTCTTGACTATAATGGAGATGTCTGTCCTGGTTTCCCCAAGAACAAACTATTGGTGAAATTAAGGCCACTCCATGTAGTTAAAAGGAAAGTTTATTTTGTGTCGTAACTCTCAATTGAAGGATAGTTAGGTTGCAGATTCTGGGAAAAGTGTAACACAGTCCAACTGTGTTCTCTGGAGAATTTATCTTGGTCTACCTCCATCATCCAGGGTCCAGGAACCAAGAGAGCCCCACATCCTGAACTTGGGTCTTCAGCATCCTCTCTTGGCCCCTCCTTGTGGGCGTGACCATTACTGATGCCTCAGTGGGGGTTGGAAATTCCAGGTCAAAGCTGGAATGGCTACTCACTACATATCCCCTTTTGTCTAAATAAGAAGGTTCTAACCTAATACAAGACTATATAAAAAGGGACGGTTATCAAATATTGTCCAGGAGTAATGAGGGATAATGACCTAGATAAGATGGAACTACAATCAATGTGAACAACATCAAGTAAGAAACACATACCAAAATCCAGAGAATTCCAGAGCATGGGTAAATGGCATGTTACAAAGATCATTCCAAAAGGTGTCCTATCCTAAAGAACCTGAATCTAATACTTTATATATTATATAATACCTTAGATAGAACATATTAAGTTGTAACTATAACTGCTAGTCTTCAATCTCAAAGACCTGAGAAGGAATATATGGTAACTGAGAATTGGAAGATGGATGCAAGCAACTTTCGGGAATCTTGCAAGAGTAAACCGAGACAGCTGGCAGCCTGGACAGTCACCTAATGTTTCTCAGCATTGTTGATGCATTCAAATTGGCTACAGACTAGAGTATCTGACAGACCATTTTCGGAAGCAGGAATTTTGAAAGACCATCTTACCCTGTCTTGGCAGAGTTCAGAAGTCACTTTATTGTGTCCCGCTTGTTCAATAGGACAGCACTCATTGTCAGCAGTTGAGGCAAGGGCAATTCTTTGCCTAATACGCTATTTTGTACCAAGAAGACCAACTTCCAAATGGAAATGTTTTGGAACCCCAACATTCTAGTTCAGTCGGCATAGCATGAGACTCTTAATCTCAGGGTCGTGGGTTCGTGCCCCACAATGGGCACCAGATATTGGTGAAATTATTAAGGCCACTCCACGTAGTTAAAAGGGAGGTTTATTTTGTGGCATAACTTAAAATTGAAGGGATAGGTAGGTTGCAGGGTCTGGGAAAGGTATAGTGCAGTCCGGCAGTGTTTTTTGGAGAACTCCACTTGGTCTACCTCCATCATCCAGGGTCCAGGAACCAAGAGAGCCCCCACATCCAGAACTTGGGTTTCAGCGTCCTCTCTCAGCCCTGCCTTGTAGGCTTGACCATTACCAAAGCCTCAATGGGGGTTGGAACTTACAGGTCAAAGCTGGAATGGCTACCCACTATAAGGAACTATAGATGAAAAACACTGGAGACGGGTTGGTGACTGTTTAAGTGATTTTTTACCAGACCTTTGGTCCTGAAAAGGTCCCTGTTCAAACCTTTTCCTACTGGAATTTAATTAATGATGTCTTAAAAACTTATAATCATTCCCCCTGATGTTCAAAAAATTAAGGAGGAAGAAAATGCCCTGAAAGAGTCCACCCATCCACTCTGTCATTCTGTCAGTTTTAATATTCCTGAATGCCCCCCCACACACACACATCTAGTCTTCTGGCAACAAATAACCATCAGAGAAGAAAAAATGAGGGAATCCCCTACTCTGGGTCCACATACCCACCTTTCCCTCAAAGGTGCTGGCCACTTACCAATCTTTAATGGCCAAGCTAATTATCAAGGGCAAAGAATCAAGTCGCCAATACTTTGGAAAAGATCTTGACTCCATAGTCGCCCCCTATACGTGAGAACAATTAGATTGGCTGCTTTAAACAAATGATGAATGGCCCATTGCCTGCTCCTCCTTCCTGGTACTATTGATAACCATTATCCTAGTGATCCCTTGTTACAGTTTGGCAGAATTCATCCCTTTGTTTTCCCCAAATTATCTGCCTCACAACCTATAAGGGAGGCTCCCCTGATTTACAGATGGCTCAGCCAATGGGATTGCTGCCTATGTTGTGGATGAAAAGGCTTCCTCCTGCCTCTCCCCATATTCCTCAGCACAGCTTGTTGAACTTTATGCAGTCATTCAAGTTTTTCCAATATTTTCATTCTCAACCCTTTAATTTGTATACTGATAGTGCTTATGTTGCCCATTCTGCTCCCTTATTGGAAACCGTTCCCTTTATTAAACCCTCTACCAATGCAACTCCACTTTTTCTTCAGCTTTGCTCCTTGATTATGGCTACACATTGCCCCTTTTTTATTGGCTATCTACGGGCCCATTTAAAATTGCCTGGTCCTCTATCTGAAGGAAATGCCTTGGCTGATGCAGCCACACAATTAGTTTTTTCTGTTCTTGCAGGATCCCTTTCCCAGGCTGCCCAAGCACACACTCTTCACCATTTAAATGCTTATTCCCTTCATTTGCTGTTTAAGTTTACTCAAGAACAGGCCAGAGAAATTGTTAAAATTGCACTGACTGTGCTGTCTCCCTCCCGGTTCAACATCTGGGAGTTAACCCCTGGGGTTCGGTTCCCAATGAAATTTGGCAAATGGATGTTACTCATTTAATTGAATTTGGCAAACTTAAATACATACATGTTACAGTTGATACCTTTAGTGGTTTTATATTTGCCTCTCTCCAGGCTGCGGAGGCCTCCACAAATGATATTTCCCATATTTTGCAATGCTTTTCCATCCTAGGAAAACCTAAAGTTATAAGAACTGATAATGGCCCAGGATATACTAGAAAAAAATTCAATCTTTTTGCCAACAACTTCAAATTAAGCATGTCACTGACATTCTTTACAACCCCCAGGGCCAGGGCATCGTTGAACATGCTCATCAGACTCAAAATCCATGCTTCATAAATTAAAGAAGGGAAGCCTGTATGATACGTGAGGCAACCCCCAAAATCTTTTACATCATGCCCTTTTTGTCCTTAATTTCCTTACCTTGAACAAGAATGAAAGGTCTGCAATGGATCGCTTTTGGCATCCACAAACTCAAAGCCACCAAGCATTGGTCATGTGGTGAGACCCCTTAACTGCCCAGTGGAAAGGGCCCGACCTAGTACTGATTTGGGGTCAAGGGTCAGCATGCATCTATGACCAAACAGAGGGAGGTCCTCAATGGCTCCCTGAGAGATTAGTTAAACAAGTCAACTCTAACCAATCATCCAAGGAAAAGGATAGCCCCTGAGGTCGTTTTCCCTTTCCTTCTTTACAGATGCTGATGAAGAAAAAACTAGGAGAATTTCCCTGGATATTCTGGATTTTGCTGCTGCCTGTACCTTCTTAGTAGAACCAGAGACCTGTCAACACGTCCCCATTCGCATGGCACTTTTATTTGACTGAAAATTATACTAATTATGCTAAAACACAGACCTTTGGTGACCATTGGCTACCACTGATTGCCCCTTGCAAGGATGTCAGAATCCCATTTTTCTCAACTGGTTTCCATAATTCCCCCAGCAAGGTGGCTCCTGCTATCTGTTTTTTGTATGATCAGACTGTTCACAATTGCAAAACTTATTTAAAGGAGAAAAGGGTAGGATGCCCCTACTCTTACTGCAAAATTCATGATGCCATTTCTCCTGCTAAGGGACAGGTAATTGGAAAAGAATGGAATGGCCCTAAATTTTATAAGACATCTACAGGATATTCCCTAGTGGTTTGGGACATGTGGGACTCACAATGGACTAATCCAGTAGAAGGAGCCATGTATATGGCCCAAACAGCCACATGGCGTAGCTCCAGACTTCACATTTGGCACTCTTATGTACAAGTACAATCTATGGTCCATCATAATATCCTTATACAAGAAAAAAAATTTAATGACACAACTATCATCCTCCTCCTCTTCATTTTCTTGGCTTTCCCTCCTCTAAGAAGGCCTTATGTTTGCCAATGTTACTGGCATTGGGAATCTCTCATCATGTTTCCTATGTGCAGTCTTGGGATGTCCTCCCCTGACAGCAGTACCCCTGCCTCAGGTCCTTAATTGCACCACCACTGATAATTCCCATGGCTTCCACCCCATCCCTGAAGTACCCTTGTTTCTTGACCCAGGCCGATCCAAGATTGATTTTTGCTTTTCCAGTGTTTCCCTTCCCTTTTGCATCCAGACTGTATTACCCAATCATCCTTTTGCCCCCCTCCCCCCACCACACACACATACCCGATTTTTCTTTTGGTGCAAGGGCACTCTATCAAAATAATTGACCATCCCTATCCCACAGGGCACGCTCTGCTTACCTGTCACTCTGGTCCCACAACTTATGCTCAGAACCCCTGCAGAGTTCTTGGGATGGGATGTCCCCCTGCCCAAACAAAAAAAAAGAGCTGTCTTCTTGCCCCTTGTGACGGAATTTCCCTCGCCACCTCTCTGGTCTCTGCAGGCTTGGCGGGAGGAGTTCTAGGTCATTCCCTCATAACAGCTCATCTATCCAAGCAACTTCAGGTAGCAATTGAGGCTTCTGCAGCATCCTTGTCCTCCCTCCAGAGGCAGTTAACCTCTCTTGCATAGATTGCCCTACAAAACCAATGGGCCTTGGACCTGCTGACAGCAGAAAAGGGTGGGACATGCCTTTTTCTGAGGGAAGAATGTTGTTATTATATTAATGAGTCTGGAATGGTAGAAACCCAGATAAATAAGCTACATAAACTTAGCCTAGAGCTACATAAGCAGCAATTCTCTGCCACAGCAGATGATTGGTGGAGATCAACCATGTTCTCCTTTTGATGCCTCTTGCAGGACCATTAACCAGCCTTGTTATTTGTAACTTTGGGTCCCTTTATAATTGGCAGGCTGATCTGATTCATCAAAAAACAAATAGACTCCCTGGCATCAAAACCTATACAGGTTCATTACCATTGGCTCAAAAGGCTGGATCAAGGATGTGGTCCCTGTGATATTTCTCAGTCCTCTTCTCCTTTAGGAGCAGTGTAAAGTCTGAACCTATGCTTATTGGCATCAGCCAGTATGGACACCGCTGGATGCCAGGCCAAGCACTGCAGGGGAAGGCTGATTTAATAGCCCTTGGTTCAGTTTCCCTGAGAGACAAACCTGACTTTCATAGAGGTTGGTATCTAGAGGCACCAAAAATGCCTAAGCCCTCTCCTCCCCAAAAGGTACCCTTTTTCTCAAACCCCAAGCGTCTCTAGGAGTCAGCTCAATGTCTCCCCCAGCCAGCTAAGGTCCACCACCTTTCAGGTAGGCACACTTCCTCATAAAATAAAATAAAGGGAGGAGATGCCGAGAACAATTTTAAGAGCCCTGCCATATTGCCTGCCTGAGTTAAGGTTTCTGTTTTCCAATATTGAGCCACTAACCAGAAACTTTTGACATGCCTGGACAAGGCTTGAGTTATTTTCTAATAACTTAACATTTCCTTATCTTTCTGCTACAGTGACCATTAGTAACCATGTTTTGTGGTTAGGTTACTTGGTTGGGTTGCTTGGCAACTCAACAGTCCCCTAATCTTTTCCCAAAGTTTCCTGGTCTGCTTACTATAAAACCCACCTGAGAAAAATAAAATTTTGCAGCTTGTTCAGAATACTGTCTTGCTGTCAATTCTTTGTGTCTCTTGTCCCTTTCATTTGCCATTCCCCTTTCTAGGGTCTCTGCTGAAGATCCCGCTGGCCGGGACAAGAAAGAGCAACATATTGAGTGTATGAAAAATGAAGGCCAACATGTTTTAGAGAAGCTCAGGAGAAGAGAAGCCATGATGGTCCAAAAGAGCCAACAGCTAAGAGAAATGTATCAGGAGCTGATGGCAATGTCCCAGGAGCCACATGAGCTACTGCTCCAGGGTTTGAATGACATGTTCAGGAAGAGTGAGTCAATGCAGCAGCAGCTGAGCATGCCCCAGACTCTGAATCTAGAGCTCAGCTCTCTACCCATCAGTGGACTGACTGAAAGCTACAGCCACTTCCTATTCAACTTTGTCTTTAAATTTACAAGCATATGCCCTAACAATGTGAAGCTCTTCAATGTCATGAGAAGATGCAGCTTCAGACCTCACGGTGAGGATAGATCTGTGGATTCTGCTAGATCCTATTTAGCTTCCTGGGGATCAGACTGCTTCATCGCAGGGAAATATTACTGGGAGCTGGATTTGAACAATTCCTGGAACTGGGCTGTGGGGGCCTGTAAGGATTCCTGGATTAGCAACAGAAACCAGCTCAGTGAATCTGAGGGTGCCTTTCTTCTGGTGTGTGTGAAGGAGGGTGATCATCACAATCTCCTCACCACATGCCCAGTATTCCAGCACTATATAGAGAGACCACTGGGCTGGATTGGTGTGTTCCTCTATTGTGAGGAGGGTAGTTTAAGTTTCCTGAACGTTGCCAAGAGTTCTCTCATACACAAATATGCTCCTGGCACCGTCAATCCCTCTGTCAGGCCTTTCTTCTCCACTGGCCCCATGTGATCCACGGAAGATGTAATCCCAGGACATTAGTGTTTTTAGGTATTTCTTACTGTAATGTTACCTCATTTATTGTTGTTAAATATTAAAATACTACTAAATGAAAAATAAAGAGTATCTTCAATTTTCTGTCCTCAGCCCTGGAGTGAAGAACCTGAACTCTAGATCAGTAGTTCTCTGTCTGGTCCCTTTCATGCCAGGGTTCTTGTGGTGGTGTTTTATTTGTGCTCTGATAAATAAAGCTTGCCTGAGGATAAAAGGAAAAAACCATCCACTATATGAAACATAGAAATCAGGCAGTGGTAGCACATGCCTTTAATCCTAGCACTGGGGAGGCAGAGATTCATCCAGATCTGTGAGTTCAATGCCACACTGGGAACGGAGCCAGGTGTGGTGTTGCACACCTTTAATCCTAGCACTAGTTAACCATAGAGGTCTGGAGGTCAATACAGACAGACAGGAAATGATAGAGCTGGTCAGAAAGAGGAAGTGATGTAGCTGGACAGAGAGAGGAAGAAAGATGGCAGGGCACAGAAAGGTATAAATGGCATGAGGGGGAAGAGGAACTAAAGAGCAGTTCAACTGAGATCCTCAGGGGTGAGGACCCAGAGGCTTTCAGTCTGAGGATTCATGGAAGCAGGATGGGCTGAGGAGTTGGCTAGGTGAGGTTGGCTATGTCTTAGGATGTAACTCCAGGAGTAAAATGGTTAATGATGGAAGGGGAAAACAATAAAAGCCAAGATAAGTGTTGTCACCATTTTAGGTAATGGAGCTCAGATCACCTTGACTGATGAGACATTTGCAGATTATCCTAAAAGCTTCACCTGAGAAATTGTAGGCAAGAATATTTATTCATCAGCTCCATATCCCTGCATAAAAGTTTGCGCAAGAATATTATTCCCCTACACTGCCAAGCTTATGTCCCTAAGCACCTTTCCCTGCACATGGCATTGGAGAAGCCCCTAGACTGAGGGAGAAGCTCAAAGCACCCAATCCCAGTAAGTTTCTGCTAGCTTGAAGTGAGTTAACACCTGCTGAGACCAGCTCAAGGCAGACTTAAGACCAAGAGACCTTGGATAGTTCTACTGCTGAGCTCTCCCTCGCAACCAAATTCAGGCACTGCCTTTAAAAGTTGGAACCTTGCCCATCATGTATAGAGCTTTGGGTTTGATTTCTAGCACTACAAAAAAAAATAATAATTAAGGATAATGTAAAGTCTAACTCTCTTTCCTCTAAGTGTGGTCTTGTTGTCAAACTTCCAATTATTGCCTCTTCTTGCTGATCTGTCATTTTTTTTAAATCTACTCTGTCTCATTCCTCCTGACCTGTGATAAAAATCCTTGGAACGTTTGTAGCTTTTGAGTATAGAGTGAGCAAACAAAAAATGGTAAATCCTCAGCTACTCTAGCCTCTCTAGAGGCTAAATATCAAATTGGGATATTTGATATCATTAACCTCTAACTTCAAAGTATTTCCTGTTTTCTGAGAGATGTCTTTACTCTGACTGCTCCTTCTCAATCTTTGGGTTCTTTGTTAACTCATCCTTTAGCTGTTGGTGTGTTCCTACATGACTAAATTCAGGCAACTTCTCAAATGCAGTGCATATAAACCCAGGCCTGTGGTTTTTCAGCTACTGCTTTTAGGCAGAAGAATCCTAAAACTATGCACATATGGCAAGTTTCTCTTCTAAGGGCAAGCCACATCCCTGCCTGCCCACTACATAGTCTTCCAGATCACCGACAGGCACTTGCAAGTCATCAAGACCTACAATGAAGCGTTCATCACCGCCCCCTTGTAAACTTCTCAGCCTTGGGACTGAAACCAGATACCACCCCCTCATTACATCAAGTCTTGTCAGCACCATCTCTGAATAGCTCTCCTCTGCTTCCTGCATTATTCTTGGCCGTATCTGGAAGAGCACACACTCGGGACAAGCTTCCTCGCTTCTTCCCTGATCCAGCCCAAGTTTCCTCACCACTCCAAGGTAAGTTTAAATGCAGTATCTGCTTATTAAATGCTTCCTCAGTCCTTCAAAGGGTTTCTTCAAATAAAGCACAAACTCCACTTGAAGCAGTCCCAGTCCCAAGGTAATTGGTGACTAGGGCCTGAATTAGTTTGTTTTTTGATTTGTTTTTGTTTTCACATTACTATGGGAAAATGTCTGACAAAAGGGAAGGAAGGAAGGAAAGAAGAAAGGAAGGAAGGAAGGAAGGAAGGAAGGAAGGAAGGAAGGAAGGAAGGACAAGTTTATTTGGACCCACAGTTTGAGCGTCCAGTCCATCACGGCAGGAAAGAAGTGGTGGTGAACGTCTTAGCTATGGCTGCAGGTGTATGAGGAAGCTGGTCACACTGTATGTAAAGTCAAAAAACAAGGGAAGTAAATGCTGGCTGGTGTCTGCTGGTCCACTGCTTTCTACTTTCAATTTTTTAAAACTTAATTCTTTGAGAATTTTATACAATGTATTTTGATCATATCCATCCCCTTTCCCCAACTCCTCCCAGATCTACCCCCATGTCCCTAGTTAGGACATGGAATGATGCCACCCAAATTCAGTGTGAGTCTAGGTCTTCAACCTTAAACCTCTGCAGACACCCAAACAGATACATCTAAGGGTGTGTCTAAGTGATCCGAAATCCTACCAAGTTCATCATCAAAAGTAGCCATCATAGCTCTGCCTCCATCAGCTTGACTTCTAAATCATAACATTCCACCTCTGTTCCCCAGTGTCTCATGTTTACTTCATGACACAAAGGTATGCATCCCATCTATGAAGATCGTGAAGTCATAACAGTCCAACACTACTTAAGAGTTCAAAGTCCTGTGAAATTCAAGATAACCTCTTATGGTAAACCCCTATAAAATCAGACTTTCGGGTTCCATACTTCTAATACATAACAACACAAAGTAAACAACCTCCTTCCAAAAGGGAGGAACAGAGGCATGACAAGGAACGCTAAAGCTAAAGTAAGACAAACTCAGGAGGGTGTGGTGATATATTGTGTACACCAATGTATTGTGTACCCTAATAAACTTATCTGAGGATCAGAGGACAGAACCAGTCACTAGATTGATTAGACATAGAGACCAGACAGTGGTGGCACACACCCTTAATCCTATCACTTGGGAGGTAGAGATCCATCTGGATCTCCCCGTGAGTTCAAGGCCACCCTGGGAATAGAGTCTGGCAGTGGTGGCACAAGCCTTTAATCCCAGCACTTGAGATCTCATGCCTTTGCTTGGAAAGCACACACACCTCTAATCCCAGGAAGTGACATGGCTGGGTGGAGAACAGTATATAAGGCATGAGGAGACAGGAACTAAGCAGCAGTTCAACTGAGACCCTCAGGGGTGAGGACTCGAGGTTTTCAGTCTGGGGATTTGTGGAAACAGGATCGGCTGAGGAGTTGGTGAGGTGAGGTTGGCTGTAACTCGTTCTGCTTTTCTGATCTTTGTGCTTTCACCCAAATTTCTGGGTCTGAGGGTTTCTTTTTTTTAATTAATAAGACCATTTAAGATTTGTGTTATAGGAGGGCAAATGTCAAATCGTACAGCTCCATGTCCAGTATCTGGAGCTGGTGATGGGGTCGGCTAAACTTAATAGCCTTGGGCAGCTCTACCCCTATAACTTTGCTACCTGCAACACATGTGACATCTGTTGGCCTAGCTCCAGCAGACTTTCTTGGGAATGTCCTACAGTCCTTGCATCTTCAATATCTTCAAGTCCCATTACAAGGTTTTGCCTTCTGATTCATGCAATAGCCTCTCAGGGCCACCTTGCAGGGAATTCAGCACTGCCACATATTTTCTGATCAATATTTTTCTGGACTCTTGATGCAAACCTACATGACCCCAGGACTCTTACATGTCACACACCTCATGAAAACCCACATTGTGTGGTCAGAACTGCCAATTTCTGCTTCTAGCTTGAGATGCGACTGACCCTCCTTGGGCCACCTTTGAGGCAATAATTGGGTATCTTCAAGGCTGGCCCTAGGGAAACATTTCTCTAGGCAGCCATTTTGTAGTGGGAAACCACTGTGGCAGCATTCTGAATCTAGGCTTCCTCTGAAACAAATTCACATTGTTATAAGTTAGAGCAAAACCGTTCACCTTGTGACTGGGAAGTAAAAGACAGAAAGGAAGAGACTAGGGTCCCATGTTCCCTTCAAGGGCATGCCACAAGTATCTTCCTACTGGGATATTCTCCAGTTTCCACTGCCTCTCAGGAGGGTCATCCTGGGTCCTTTAAAGGCTTCAGAAGGACACTAAAGACCCAAACTATAGCGATAATTAATTCCATCATTTCGTGAATGAATTACTTAGCTCTCCCCTCAGATTTCATAATTACAATATTACAGTTGCTTCATAAAGAGTACAAAATACATCACTTTTGCCACATCTTGGAATCCCTGCTACTTTGGGGTTTAAAAGAGAGAAAAATAAAACAATATCTACCTTCTTTAAGGCTAAAAAGAAGGTGTCAGGTTTTAGGGAAGAATCTAAAATTTGACTGTTTATTTGGTCCAGGAATTATGCATTGGTATGCTTATTTGCAGGGGAAGACCTGGCAGAGGATACTTTAAGACCATCCCTTTGACTGGAACCCAATCCCTCATTGTCAAGTTCTATGCTCAGCTGCCTCCTGCTCAGGGAGAATAGATGACTGAAACAGTAGCATGCTCAATATATTAAAATGTCACTTAGTTTGCACTCTGAAGGTTGGCCTTGGAAATAACAGCCTATCACCCAACTATAGTCTAGGCCAGAAGCAATAATGAGAAAAATCATGAGGCACCTAAAAATAAGGAGAAAGAGCAGTGCTTGAGAGTGTGAGTCACTGCTATTTGGGAGGCAGGAAAATGAGAGCTGAGAAGGAAGGAGAATATAAAAAGAGCCAGGGTGGAAATAAACTCTAGTTCTGTGGATAAGAAGCTAAAGGGATGACCCTAGGCCTCAGGCCTCTGGAAACTCCAGAGCTGAGGTGAAGGAGTGATAGGCAATGAGAAATCCTGCACTCACTTGACTCACCCAGAGTTATGTCACCCTTGTGGTCTACCACTGGCCACCAATCCACAACATCAGCCTCCCTTTCAGAGCAGGAACCATGCACTTGGTGGCCACGTTTAATGGGCACTGTGACAAACCCAGGAGGTTGAAAAATGCAAGTGGCCCCCAGGAACTTAAAACTATAAAAGGAGACTGATCTAGAAGTGGTCATATAGAAAGAAATGCATGATAAACACATCTATGACTATAACAGAGCACTTTGTTCAAGGACTCAAGGCAGACAAAGGCCATCTTTCTGTTCAAACTAGAACCAGAGATGGAAGGAGGAAGAATCTCAGAAGCTCCCTGAAAGAGGTAACATGTAAGCTGCAGACATAGGAGTCATCTTGTTAGAGTCCTGGGATGGGGCAAGTGAGCCAGACAGCACAACTGTGTGAGTTTCCTACTGCTGTGCAATGCATTACTAACTAGGTTCCTCAAGGCCACATACATGCATTCTTTCAGTGCTCTAGAGCCTGGAATTGTAAAGTCTGGGTGTTGACAAAACCACACTCTTGAAGGAAGCTCTCCAAGCTTCCTCCAGCTTTTGACAGCTGTTAGAATCCTGTGGCTTATGGCCACATCACTCTAAGTCTACCTATTCTTCACATCGTCTTCTCTGCATATCAGATTCCCCCCATCGAAGATTATGGACATTTCCGACCACATAATTGGATCATATTTAGGACTCACATAATTATCCCAGACAATCTCTCCATCTTAAGATTGCTGTGGGATGGTATGTATGTCAAATTGCTCTGATTGGTCAATAAATAAAACACTGACTGGCCAGTGGCTAGGCAGGAAGTATAGGTAGGACTAACAGAGGAGAAAAAAAAGAACAGGAAGGCGGAAGGAGACACTGCCAGCCACTGCCATTACAAGCAGCATGTGAAGGTATAGATTTATGGAAATGGATTAATTTAAGCTATAAGAATAGTTAGCAAGAAGCCTGCCATGGCCATACAGTTTGTAAGCAATATAAGTCTCTGTGCTTACTTGTTGGGTCTGAGCAGCTGTGGGACTGGTGGGTGACAAAGATTTGTCCTGACTGTGGGCAAGGCAGGAAAACTCTAGCTACATAAGATAGTAATTACAACCTCAAAGATCCTCTTTCCCTATAACAGTAACAGTTTCCAGTGATTAGATCTGGTGTCTTCAGGCAGCCCTTCTCAATCCACTTTAACTACCTGAGACCTGGGCATGCAAATGCCCTAGAGAGTGGACATTTCAGCACTCCCCAAGCTAAGAAGAGGTAAGAAGTGACCTAGGCAGACATCAGAGCATGAAATATGTTACAGACCAGAACAAGAAATTTAGACTTGCCCAGGTAAGCATCCTTGAAGGTTTTAAGTGAGAGTGAAGTGACCAGATTCTCTTTCCTGGGAGTTTTCCTAAGTTTAAATAACATAGGGTAAGAGATGACCAAACTAAGGCAAAGCACTATGTGGTGACATTGTGTTTCCCAATATATTGTACACCCTAATAAACTTATCTGGGGTCAGAGGACAGAACAGCCACTAGATATAGAGGCCAGAAAATGGTGGCACACACACCTTTAATCCTAGCATTCCAAAGGCAGAGGTCCTCCTGGATCTCTGAGTTCAAAGCCACACTGGAAACTGCCAGGCATGGTGACACATGCCTTTAATCCCAGGAAGTGATGGCAGGAAGCAGAAAGGTATATAAAGCATGAGGACCAGGAACTAGAGCCTGGTTAAGCTTTTAGAATTTTGAGCAGCAGTTGAGCTGAGATTCTTTCTGGATGAGGACTCAGACTTCCAGTCTGAGGAAACAGGATCAGCTGAGGAATTGGTGAGGTTAGCTGTGGCTGGTTCTGTGTCTCTGATCTTCCAGCATTCACCCCAATACCTGGCTCCAGGTTTGTTTTTATTAATAAGACCTTCTAACAATTCATGCTACAGGACTAAATCTTATAGCAGTTGTCCCTATATAGTCAAAGAGGTAAAGTACAGGCCAGCAGGCTGAGGTTTGAACACAAGATCCATAGGTTCTAAGAGAAAGTTAATTCTCCATATACCAATGGGGGAAAGATTTTAGCAACAAAACTGATATTCAGTGGAGACACCAAAAGCCTCATGTCTCCACTAAGCACAGCATTTATTTTCCCATACCCCACATGGTGTTACTTTTCCTTTCCAAAATGCTTTCTACTACAGCTAGCATTCAATAGAATCTCAACACAGGCTGACAGCTCACATACTTCTGCATTTATATGGGCTCTGGAGTTTACAAAGGACTGTACATATTGCAAGCATGGGCCACAGACTGGTAGCATCTTGTCATCTGAGAACTTAACTAGAAATGCTGAATTCCAGGTGTTCTTAAAATCTGCTAAGTGAGAATGCATGGCATAACATCAGAAGCTAGTGTTTTAACAAAATCTTAGGGTTATTCTATGAGCATAAGTACATATCTCCTTATCGAGAGTTGGAGTGATTAAAGAGAGGATAGCCAACATAAAATTACAGGCAAAAAATGCAAAAGCATCAGGAACCAAGCACTAATATACTCATGGACACATACATGTGTGTGTGTGCGCGCGTGCGCGCGCGCGCGCGCGCGCTTATCCTGCAAACTTGTCTCTGGCCTGTTTGCATGCTATAGGAGTACAAGGTTAGGCCTCAGCTGAGACTCTGACACCTGGTCCATCATTAGCTAACTTGAACAAACCAAGTATCTCCTCCAGCCTCTGTTTCTTCATCAATAAAATAGAAACCCCAGTACTGATTGATATTAACTTTATAAGTTAGTCCACTCAGCAGCAGGCTATACAGTATCATAGATAGGCAGGCTTATATCTGAAAACCTTCTGCTAAACACTCTTATTTAAACATTCTGTTACTTACTGCCATTTGTCTAGAAGTTTGGGAAATATTGATCCCTTTTTGTCTCAAATAATGATAAAACTTACTGTGTCAATGGGCCACTTAGGAATGTAGGGAAAAGTAGGAAAACTAAGGCTTATCTGAGAGAGCACATCAGAATACAATCGTGGATTAAAATACAAGTGTTGGAATGGGAAGCAGCTAACTGTGTTAGCCTGCACTCTCCTGAGATACATGGGCTAACTCCACTGTGTTCCAGGTGTCTGTCCTCAGGCAGGAAAGTCTGGAACTTGTTCATATCAACAGCAGGCATACATACCACAGGGGCAATGAACAAGCTCTCATCCTAGTTTCCAGGTGAATTGTGTCTACTGCCATCCCATGGTAAACCACACAGGAAGGACCAAAGGACAAAATGATGGACTTTCCTCAATGGTTGGAAGCTCCTCAGTAACAACCAAGGACAGGATGAGGATACAACAGAATGTTGAAAATAAGTGCCTATCACTGTCAGCTAAGGAAGCCAAGGATTGAAATGATGAATAAATGCTAGACCGTGCAATGGTTTAGGGTCTAGAGGTATGCAAGATGAAAGATCCTCCACTTTCTGGGCAGTTTTGTTTTATCATGGTGAAATTAGTTTTAGGACAGCATGAGATAGACAATAAATGATTTCATTGTTAGTTCCTCTCAAATGCAATTACAGGCACATCCAGGTAACTAGTTACATGGTTCCTGGGTAGGCTACCTTCAGAAGAATAGAGGGTTCCTTAGACAAGCAGACTGTCAATATCCTATATAAACCATCCGGCCACTGTAGCCCCCAGTGTTTCTACTCTGGGGCTTTAGATTTCTTTTTTGCATCATAATATAAATTTTGGATCCTTGATGATATCAATATAATATTTAATCTCATTTAGGACAAAGGATAAGCATCTTCATAATTTCTAAAAAGATAAATAGCAAAAAACAAGATGTGAAGTGCTTGAACAAGTGAAGCCTTTAGCAGAAGGTTGGCAGATGTTGCCTGGTTCTTTCCATCACTAGAGTCTGAGGCCTGCCTCTGGGATGATGCAGGCAGCCTTGACACAGCTTCCTCAATAACAGCAGATAAAAGTCATGGTCAGGCAATCCCATCTGCTTCCTTCAAGGAAGACCTTACAAAGTAGTAACGTCCAAGCATCAAGAAATGTAATTTCCCAAGGGTCTCTAGCTTAACTCAAGCATTATGTCCTCCTCCATGTGATCTGGGAGCTGTTATGGGGGTGGTGCGGGCAGCTGGACTGCCTGCCTATGCTGGCGAATCATGGAAATGGAAAGGTACCATCTGTGCCACTACTGCTGATGGAGAGTGACAATGCAGAGCTGTGAGTTTCCAAATGTTCCATCTGGGTGGAACTGAATTCCTCCTTAAAATAAGAGGAAAAAGTGCGTTTGACATCTATCCTTCAGTGTGACCATCTCGACAACCGTTTCTTCATTTTTACAGCATTCACTTCATGAGAGGCATGGCGTGCACTACCCAAAGCTAGGAGCAAAGGTTGGGGAGAGTTCATCTTTTTGTTGGTCTAGCTGACTTAGTCTTCATTTTCTAATGAATTGAAAAGAAATCCTGTAAAAACAATTTTCATTAAAAAAAAAATCCTGTCTCACTCATGTGAGAAAACAATATTCTGAACAGATCACTAAATAGACAGGTAAAAAGGGAGTGCCTTACATTCACACTCTGAGAAAACATGAATTGGCAAGAATAGTCTGGTGCCCCTATTTCCAAGCTTGAAAGACATGGAATTAATCTTCTTTCCTACAAATTTGGCCCTGGAGAGCATTCTAAGTATAATAAGGGCAATTAGAAGCACAACTTGAATTCAGAGTGACTTGCTTCTAAAGCATTGAAAGAATAAGAGGGAACAAGAATACTCATGGAGAAGATACTAGCATGCCTCTGAGTACAATTATAGATTTGAGATCTCTTGCTGTCTTACCATGGCAACCTTATTACTTAATTTCTCAAGCATTTGAAACTTTGTCATTCTGTTCCTCTAGGTGAGCCTTTCAACTGCTTCCCCTGAATTCAGCTCACATCATTTCCTTCAGTTCATTCCTTAAAACACATGCCACAAGCTCACATCCCCAGACCAAGAATTACAGCAAAAACTAGGGAGAATTGGCTCTGCCCTCAGCAACTCACTTAGATATATTCTTTCTAGTTAATGGAAAAAAATGAGAACCTAAAGGGTCAGTGCCAAATTCAAAAGCAACATTTCAGACCCCTGCACTATTCAATTTTAATAATAGTTGCTAAATATATATATATTCTTCTGGGAACTTCAAGGCATATAAGACTAAAGAAAACTGCTTTTTTTTTTAATGTTGAGAAGTTCACAATGGAGAGAAAATAAAATCCAAGTTACTCTAAAGTAGTTCTAACTGTATTCAACAAACCAACAGCACCAGCAACCTCCTGGGACCTTATCAATCAGAATCAGCAGCAGCTCTGGGGGTGGGGCAGAACTCTGTGCTTGTTTGCTTGATGGATGGTACAATTCTTCCAGGTGCTTTTGATGCTCCATGTTTTTATTGCTGTGAAGAGACACCATGGCTATGGCAATTCTTATAAAGAAAGACATTTAATTGTGGAGATTTACATTTTCACAGGTTTAGTCCATTATCATCATAGTGGAAAGCAAGGCAAAACGCAGGCAGACATGGTGCTGGAGAAGGAGCTGAGAGTTCTTACATCATGACCCAACAGGCAACAGGAAGGGGTCTGAGACATTGGGCATATCTTTAGCATAGAAGACTTCAAAGCCCACCCCCACAATGACATACTTCCTCCAACAAGGCCACACCTACTCCAACAAAGCCATACTTCATAATAGCGCCACTCTCTAGAGGCTTATGTGGGCCAATTACAGTCAAGCTGCCACATTCCCTATGGTTTGAGAATCCGCATTACACAATGATATAGCACAAAGGAGTAAAAGGAGAAAAAAGCTGAAAGGAAAATAACTACTTTTAGGTAGGGGCTCATGAGCTCTTCCCCATTTCGTGTGCTGACTGAAAAAGGGCTTCCTGGACTGCCAATGTGTACATGAAGCTTTGAATGCTAGCTAAAATATTTAAATGCTGGGAGTAGATGGAGTATGAAGGCATTCCAAGTGAGTGAGATGGGAGTTAAGTCACAGATTATACACACACACACACACAAAATGAATTCTTTGAGACTTTCATACGTACATATAGTGTAATCAATCATAGCCAACTCTCAGTTCCTCCCCCTAACTCTTCCTAGATCTACCCCACCCCTCCTAACTTTGGGTCCTCTGTTTTGGGTTTTTGTTTTTGTTTGTTTTATATATTGAGCCCAATCTGTGCTTCCCATACACCCCCTGAGTGTGAAATCATCCTGTGGAATGTAGTTGATATTCAATATTGCCTCTGATGATCCAGCCATCAAATAGCTAGGAATGTGGCAACTGGTATTTTGAGAGAATATAAAAATTTTTTTAAAAATGGAAATCTGGGAAAAACAATCCTAGCAATGACACAAAAGGCCTAAAAGATGCACCACCAAAAGAGAGAGAGAAAAAAAAAAAAAAGTTCCAGGATCATACCTGCAAACGGCAAAGAAAATACAAAGCTTCAAAACGGAAGGTGCGCTAAGCAAGGCATGTCTAATTGTACAATCTGTTGGGACTCAGAAGCATTTAAGGGATTAGAGGATATCAGGTCCTTGGTGACCTTCCAAAGATGTCATTTAAGTGTTCTATCACCGGATCTTACAGCTAAAAGAATGTGAGATGGAATATTGGAGAAGCTATCACTTCTCTTCTGTGTGTGAACTTTGGCCTTGCAGGGAAAGAAGGAAATGGTGGTAACTGTTCTGTCCGTTCATATAACGTTTTCATAGATGAGAAAAGCTGAACATAATTTCCACTGAAGACATCAGGTCTCCCCGGAGACTGGATTTCAATGCTTGAATACATAGGATGAGTAACAAAGCACTTCTTGGTGGGCATCCCGAGTCCGATTCCTCTAGCAAAGCAAGCACTGGCTGACAGTCCATGAGGGCTGATACTACATTTTTAAAGGCGGTCTGATAAGCTTATTTCTGGCTTTCCTTCCAAAGGCTAGATGGCTGGTCCTGTAGTTCTGGCTGGGGATCCTCAAGAAAAATCATATTGCAGAAGTAAAGATGTTGCATTCACCTTCACAGGCCCCCAAGGACAAAAAGCTCTCTGGGTGCTTTGCAAGGCTACAGAATATGAAAGCAGAGGGTTGCAGCTCCATTTCAGCAAAAGCAAGTATCAGATTACAGCACTTTGCTTTTGCAGTTGACTGAGGTTTTGCTGTAGTTCTGGCAAGACCAAGAACTGTCTGCATCATTCCTTTATGACGCCATTTTCTCCCCTCAAGATAGGAAGTCCCAGAGGAATATTTTACTCCCAACATATGCCTAGTACTTTTTTTCCCCCCTTTGGCTGTACCCAGCATGCCTGACTTGATTTTAAGGCTATTAAAAATAAAGATAATTTGTTGGACCAGTTCTCAGTCCATTTATTCTTTCCTCCCTAATTTCCCACTCCCACATTGCCTTTATATTTCAAAATTAGGGGGGGGGGGCGGAGTGAAACCACAGCCTGCCTTTGCATTTTTAATTTTTAATCTGATTCTATTGAACCATGGCAACCCAGAAGCTTAAATCTTCTAGCTGTAAAATAGCAGCACATCTTTTAGCAGTTTAGCTGTTTTGAGGTAGATTTTCACACACATTCATGCTTGTTGAAATAAAGTGCATTTCATTTTTACCTTTTTTCCCCTCCTGGGGAATAGAAAGCTTGAGGGATATGTACTTTTTACATCCGAAGAAATAAATTTGAATGTGTAAGATATCAGTAACTTACTACTTAGCTATCTGCATTGATTGATTAGGCCTGACCCTTTAGCAAGTAGGGTTATTTAGATCCTAGAGCTGTCCCATTTGAGCCCACCTTTTAGTATACAGAATTGAGCATATCCCCCCCTTTTTTTAAAATATGTGTGTGTTGTTAATCCCACTGGTCAAGAATAAGACAACTACCACAGTTTAAAGCCAAATTTGAGGCAAGCTTTAATTAAATACTGGCCAGGTTGGTGGACTCTGGCCAGGTCCATTCCAGGGTTCCTAGGAAAGAGCCACGAATCACACCTTGCAGAGACTTAAAAGGGCAACTCCACAAGGCCATATTTCCCATCAGGTCCAATCCGGGGTAAGCATAGATCCTGACCTATTTCCTGCCTATGTAACTCCCCTCCCACCTACAACCAATCAGGGGCAAGCATACATCCTGACATATTTCCTGCCCATGCACCTCCCGCCCACGTGTGATCAAGCACATGCAGTACAGGTGCAGGTGGGTCAAACAAAATTGTTTAGGGGAGTAAAAACATAAATCGGCCCTGGAATTTAACTTTGGGTCTCAGTGTGTGTGTGTAAGTTAGAGAACAACCATAGCAGTTACCTCTCGCCCTCCACCATGTAGGTCCTAAAGATCTAGAGCTCAGGTCATCAGGGTTGGTGGCAGATGCCACCTGTTGAGCCTTTCCTTGGCCCAGGTTAGTGCTTACCTGAGTACTTCAGACCAGAAGTGTCTCAGATTTCATTTATTTGGTGGAGGTAGGATTTGGGAACATTTGTGATGTTACTGAGGTATCTTGACAATGGGATACAAGTCTAAACAGCAACTTCATACTTCATATACAGCTTACACAGACTAAAGGAGATTTTACAGTACAAGATTCTCTGAATGTACCTGTTTTGATTGTGACTTGTCCCAAGAGATCATGTATGGAACCACTTAGGAATCATGTTGGCACTCAGTGTTTCAGTTTGAATATTTCAGATTTTGAATGTTTAAACTATGGATGCTCAGCATGCACCAGTGCTGTAACTTGTCTTCATTTGGGTTTCCCCAGAAGCAACCCCCCCCCCCAAGCTGAAACTCTGAGTATACAATTGGGAGGTAATTCTGCAAGACAATGAAAGAATAGAGAAATGAGCCAGGCAGGGAAGAGAACTAATAAAGGTTGTCTTAAGAAGACATAGCTCCCCTGCCGATTGGTCTTATTGGAAACCTCTGGGAAAGATCATACCAAAGGACGTCCCACCTGAGGGCTACAGAAGCTCCAGCAAAGGTTGGTCAGTTCAGTCCCTAGTTGAAGCTCTCTCTGGCCAGAGATGTCAAATCTTTTCAACATTATCTATAGATTCAATGCCATCACAACGAAAATCCCAGTGATTCTTTTGGAGAGACCAATGAACCAGTTTTGAAGTGAATAGAGAAAAGACCTGTACCAGTTAACAATACGGAAGAGAACTAAGTCTGAGGATGTAACTACCCAATTTCAATAGTTAATATAATGCTACAATAACCAAGAGAAATGTATGTGAGGAAAAAAGACACATAGATCAGTGGGGAAAAAAATAAGTCTGTAAATAGACTGACAAACACGTTACCAAATTATCTGTCACAAAAGCTCAAGGATTGCCTAATGGGGAAAGGCTGGCTTTTCAAAAAGGTAGTCCTAGGACCTCTTGACAGATCTTACTCTTTTCATAAAAACTAAAAATAATAAGTCTAAATGCTTAAAATGTAAAACAAAATCTTCAGGAAGATGTAAGAAAGTATTTCTAAATAAATCTGACTCAAAAACAGCAGTTAGATTATAATCTTTATTTGAAGGTATTTTTATTTATTTGAAAGTTTCATATATCTGTTTTCAAACCTACTATCACTCCATCCTACTATCACTCCCCTCCCATCCAATTCCTTCTTTTCACCACTTTCCCTCTGAACTTCATAAGCTTTGTTTTTAAAGCCCACTGACTCCCTTTAGTGCTGCCTGTATGTACATTCACTGGGGTTGGGTAGCCTCTTGGGGGTCACGATTCTCTATCCCAGTCAACCAAGCGCCAGTAACTCCTTAGCTACAAGTAGAACTTCAAGAGCTCCCCGCCATCCACTCTGATATTCTGCCTGACTCGGTATGGTGCAAGCTGTCACAACTGCTGTGAGTTCCTGTGTATAACCACACTCCCATGTCCAGCACACAAGGTTTTGGTACAGATGTCCAGTGCCCTCTGGCTCTTATAATCTTTCCTGTTCCATGATGATCCTTGAGTTCAGCGAGCAGGGTTGTGATAAACATTCCACAGTCACTTGAGTGCTGACCAATTGCCAGCCTCTGTACTGAGTCTTGTTTTTGAAAAATAGTAACAAATAGAAAATATGTTTTCAAAAGCCAAGTCTTTTATTCTCACTTCATTCCAAACTGTACTCATTTCCTCTCTTAGCTCTAGATGTTTTCAAACTTGAGCAAAAGGAATTAGCCTATAGGTGGTAATTATATAAGGAACAGAATGGCAGGCAGATGAAGGGATAAGATATCCCTCCTCTCCAGCCCTCATTTGTTATTTTTGATCCTAAGGAAGACCATAGCCTTAATGCTAATATATAATCTCCTGACAGCCTGGCCAAGGTCAGAAATGGACTTAAGAAAACATTCATGACATTTCTTGTACAACTGAATTCATGGAGTCATACTCTGAGTGCACTGAATATTGTGCACCCTCAGACATTGGAATCCTAACTCTTAATAGTTTGATACTAGTAGGTGAGGCCTATGAAAAATAGGTTATGATGTGGGTGGGACCATAAATGTGAAGACTAGGGGAAAGGCCAGGATGTAGGCCTTAGCTATGTATAGAATATGCCAGCTCCTTACATTCCTCAGCCTCCAGAAGAGCAGGAACAGAGGTTCCTGCTTAGTTTTAGACCAAGTGGACAAAGACAGACATATTGGTAAATATGAATAATATTTTTTATATATCTTAAAGATCTTTTGCTTATATTATGGTTTCTGATTGTGTTCATATGGGTTTTCTGTGTGCAAATGTCTTGGTGCCTGTATGTGTTTCTAGTGTATTTTCTTTGCCCCCCTCATTTCCTGGTTTGTTTTTTCCCCCTTTTCTGGTTTATTTCTTGTATTTTTTATTTTATTATTATTTTTAAAGATACCTTGTAGCTAGGGTTTTCCTGCCTTGCCCACAGTCAGGACAAATCTTTGTCACCCGCCAGTCCCACAGCTGCTCAGACCCAACCAAGTAAACAGAGACTTACATTGCATACAAACTGTATGGCCGTGGCAGGCTTCTTGCTAACTGTTCTTATATCTTAAATTAACCCATTTTTATAAATCTATACTTGGCCACGTGGCTGGTGGCTTACCGGCGTCTTTACATGCTGCTTCTCCTGGTGGTAGCTGCAGTGTCTCTCCCTCCTTCTTCCTGTTTCCCCAATTCTCCTCTCTCCTTGTCCCGCCTATACTTCCTGCCTGGTCACTGGCCAGTGTTTTATTTATATAGAGTGGTATCCACAGCAATACCTGCTTGTACTCCAATTAGAGAGAGAGAGAGAGAGGGTATGGACTTAGTTGGGTGGGAAGGAAGGAGGATCTAGAAGGAGCTGGGGGTAGGAAACTATTCAGCATATACTGTATGAAAAAAATCCATTTTCAATTAAAAAAGACAATTGTAAGGGTATCTGTCAAAAAAGACTTATAGGCAGCTAAGTTTGAGTAATGAAATTGTAGATTATTTTAGTTTTTCTTTATATGTGCTTTTGAATTCCTACACACTGAGCATGTTTTACTTACATAAAAAGTGGGGACAGACACGCAGTCTCATTGGGAAGAGGAAACTGGGTTTTAGAGCAAGGCAATCACAGCTCTTAATAACCAGCTCTTTAATTATCAACTGCGTGGATTAAGACTATTTACACTTCTGAGGCTCATAACCTCAATGAATGCTAATAATATCCCCTTTGTAGAGTTATCACAGAGATTGTAATTAATATATACAGAGTATAAAATACTTTTCTAAGATGGTGTGCTGGCACATGCCTTTAATCCTAGCACTCAGGAGGCATATTTCTGTGAGTTCAAGGACAGCCTGTACTACAGAGTGAGTTTCAGGATGTCCAGGGCTACACATGGAAAACCTATCTCAAAAATAAATAAATAATAAACAAATACTACTCTGTATACAGTTATAAATACTTAAAATTATTGTATACAATGTGTACATGTGTGGGGTAGGGATTGAACTCAGAGTCCTGTGTATATTAGGCAAGTGCTATACTACTGAGCTACACCCAATCTCCTGATTCCTAGTCATTGTGAACTCATGGATTTTTATGATCTATAAGTTATATTTCTATGAAGGTGTGAGAAAGCACACAAATGTGCTATCATATATCTTAGCAATTGAGCATGCCTAGAATTCCAGGCCTTGGATTTGCCCCCTCAGCAATGTAAAAAAGCAAGCCATCAAAAAAAAAAAAAAACCCACAAAATATACATATGGATGACTGAGGTATTTTTATATGAGTATTTAGAGCAACTATGGTTACCTAGAAATATAGGAAACTATTAAGGATGTGTCTAGAATTTATCTTTGGAGACAAAAATAAAATCATTGCTTTCTTTAGTATTGTTCTAATATGCCGAACTCTGAAACTACAGAAGGTCTGCACTAGAACAACTTTTTCTTTTCTAAATTTGTTTGTAGAGATCTATAGGGCAGGGTATCAATTAGAGGGGCTAGCTACTTTCCTGGGCAGACAGTTCAGAGATTTTTTAAATCCCTGGGGGCTTGTTATCCTTCTTGTAACGTGAAGAGGAAAGAGACAATGCGAGTCCCTGCAAAATCCACAAATTGAAGTATTGACTCCCTGGACCTGAGCATGTGACTTTATTTGGATACTGGGTGTTGAAGAGATAGCCATTGACTTAGTTAGGGTTATTATTCCTGTGATGTGTTTATCACATGACCAAAGCAACTTGGGGAGGAAAGGGTTCATTTGGCTTATATTTCCATATCACCTTTCAAAGAAGTCAGGCCAGGAACTCAAGCAGGGCAGAAACAAAGAACTGATGCATAGGCCATAGAGAGATTCTGCTTACTGGCCTGCTCCTCCATGGCTTGCTCATCCTGCTTTCTTAGAGAACCCAAAACCACCAGCCCAAGAATGGCACAACCCACAATGGGCTGGGCCCTCTGTGGGTCGTTTACCCACCAACCCCACAGCTCCCCAGAGTTTTCTTGAGTGCAAGCAGCAGGAAATGTTAAATAGAAGAATTTTGATTGTGAAGATAAACAGAAAATAAAGGATAGCCTCGAGAGGGCCTGGAACCTATTCCATCAGGCCCCAACTATCTCTGTCCCAGGGTATTCATAGAGACACCAAGGGGTGGAGTAAAATACCTCCTTCCCCAGCACAGCCAAGTGCAGACCATTTCAGACACCTGCACTCAGGCCCATGGCCTCAATCATGATCTATGCAGACCTGCTGGGTGAAGCCACCAAGGAACCTGAATACGGGCTCCCACAGGTCCCTCTTTCTTAACATATAAAAAACCTCATTAATAGCTTACAGCAATCTCCATAGCTGTTACACCTCCCAGTATGGAAGTAGAGGATGATATAGATGGCATTTCTCTTTTGGATTAGGTCCAAGGTGACTACAACAGTCTTAGCTGCCTCAAGCCCTTTCTAAACCGAAAACTTAATGCAATTGCAAACTTAAAGAATCCCTTAACTTCATTGTTACCATTAACAGGTTAACATAAATATTGCTATACATAGTCACAATTCTCCTAATCTTACAACTCAAAGCAAACTCTTAACAGAACCATTTGAATTAGCATATATGTAGTACCATATATGCTAACAATTTTCTCAGTTTTCTTTATAGCACTCAAAGCAATTCTTATTCGAACTGTACAATAGCTAACAAGTATGTCTCACACATTTTCTCAGTCTTACAACTTTAACTCTTTTTTTTTTTTTTTTTTTTTTTTTTGGTTTTTTGAGACAGGGTTTCTCTGTGTAGCTTTGAGCCTTTCCTGGAACTCACTTGGTAGCCCAGGCTGGCCTCGAACTCACAGAGATCCTCCTGGCTCTGCCTCCCGAGTGCTGGGATTAAAGGCGTGCGCCACCACCGCCCAGCAACAACTTTAACTCTTAATTATTTGAATTTTCTTGCTAACAGAACATAGGAAAAACTTCTGATGTATTCACATGAAACTTATTTCCTTAGCTCCACAAAACCAGGGTGCATTAATACCAATAGGTTAAACGTAATTTCTGCAAACATACATTCAACCTTAATTCACTCATAACTCCTTTTTATATTTTAAACAAAATCTCAAACCTAGTTAGAAAAAGCCCAAACTTATACAATTCCTACAAACCCATATTGGAAAGCAATATTCTCAATCTAACCATTAGCACTTTGAAACTTTTAGCAAAACATCCAAAAGCAGTTTCTTAATAAAACTCTTTACACTTTAAAAGTAGTCTCTTAATATACCCCATTTGCATTTCTTACTAACAAAACATGACATTAATCCACTCAAACAAGAAAATATTTTTAAACTAAATAAACTGTGTGTTAACTCTCCCTTTTCTTTATCATTTTTTAAGCAAAGTCTCAAGCCTAGTAAGAAAACCCAAACTTCCATTTAAACAGTTCGATTTGTAACACAAATAACTCTAGAAAACAGTTACCAGGTCATTACTATAAGTAAATTCAAAATTATCCCATTGCAATGAAATCACTATTGTTCATTTCTTAAGTCCTAAAATTCAAATGATAAATTCTGGTACTAGCCTTCCAAATATGAAGAAATCCATAACCAAAATTTTTGTAGTTTTATCTCATTTTATGTTCAAAAAGTTCAAAAAGTAAATTCTGGTATCAGGCTTTCACTTCCAAATATGAAGAGATTTTTTACAACCAACATTTTGCAGTTAATAATTTTAGTTCAAACAAGCATCTCTGCAACTTTTGTCCTCATGGAGATCTTTTTAGTTACAGTAGTATTCTAAGCCACACCGTTTTTGATGTTAGCTCAGGTTTTTCTGTGTTGCGTTGATTTTCCACTGATCTCAGCTGCGGATGCCTTGTTGTGTTGGATCTGGCATCCGCCATTCTTAGCTTCTTAGAGGCTTCTTGAGCTTTTGAAACCATCCAGACTGACTGCTTTGCAGTCTACTAGGACACTACCTTCTGTGTCTCAGTTCTTTCACCCTATACATTAATAGACTCACACTTAACATTTACACTTTTTTACAAACTCATATATAATGTATTAATATCTTCTTATTTATACTCCTTAAGTAAACTACAGAACTACTTTAGCAAATATATTTCTCATTACTTCTTATGTACTTATGTTCATTCCATCTTATTTCTTATTTAAACTTACATTTACAACTAGCATCATTACTTCTACTACATCTACTACATGTCTTAAGATTACCTTAGATACTTCTTGCAAGCTTATATTCTTAAAGGAACTCTATAGATCTATTTTACAAACTTATATAGGGCTACCATTAGCATATATTTAACTCAGCAAACACCTAAAGATTTCTTAACACAGATCTAACAAGAGAATAATTTTTACAAACTCATATCTTATTTTCGTCTTTCTACTTCTTACTCTTAATTATCACGATCTCTATTAGAAATAGTCTCTTAACTAGACAGGAAGTTCGTACATCATTTCTAAAGTTCAGAGTTTATAGTCATCTTTGCTATACAACACTGGGATTTAGTGGCTGTTGTCCTTATAAATTTGTGATACTTGTTGCTAGGGGACTGTAACCTTCCCAGGACAAAGCCACACCCCATAATTGCTGAGTTCTCTCAGCCTTTCCAGAACCTACAGAGATGCACTGTCAGTGGTAAACAGCTTTTAACTAGAGGCTGACCCTTCACCCAGATTCATAATAGCTCCCCTAAGTACTTCAATTCAGACAAACATTTCTATTACAGTAGTACTTTTGATTTGTTCTACTGAAAAACTTCACTTCACACTGAGGGTGAAACTACCGTATTTAGCTGCTGTAAAACTCATTGCCAAATATTGCACAGCTATTAGGTGATATAAGGTATTTTTCTAAAGGTGCTAGTAAAGCCAAAAGCAGCACAGCTCTGAACTCTATTTCCTCACGGTTTGCATTAACCAGTGACAAAACCTCAGAAACACTAATTGAGCCACTTTCATTCTGGTTCCTTTATAGGAACGCCATTGGAGCTGACTTTTCTTAGTTCCACGCTCCTTACCAGTTGCTCCAGTAACCACCGAGCTTCATTCTCCTCTTGTAAAAAAAACACAAACATGTCCTCCACCCCATATTAAAACAGGATCAGGACCCTTCCATAATCCCAAACAGGAATCTTTCCATTTCACTTGAACAAAAGTCGCTTGGATGCCACTGTGCCAAAATCTACCTGCGGCAGACTGATCAGACATCCATATTCAAAAAGTTCAGAATGAAAAGAGCATGATTTAATGTATTATGTGGAGATTGAGGATAAATTTTTTTATTTTTTGAAGTTTTATTTTAAGACTGCTATGAGCCCTTTCCACAATACCTTGTCCCTGAGGATTATAAGGAATACCTGTTTTATGTACGATTTCCCATTGGGTACGAAATTGTTGAAATGTCTTACTACTGTATCCAGAACCATTATCAGTTTTAATTTTTGGTATACTCATATACGAAAAACACTTCAAGCAGTGCATAATTACATGTTTTGTAGCTTCCCCAGATTGTGCACTAGCCATTAAAAAATCCTGAATAAATGTCAGTGGTCACATGTACATATCCTAATTTGCCAAATTCTGCAATATGAGTAACATCCATTTGCCATCGATGATTAGGAAGAAGACCTTGAGGGTTTACCCCTAGGTGAGGGACAGAAAAATATTTTGGAAATATCCCACATTGTCTAACTATTTGACGAGCTGCTTCTTTGGTAAGCTTGAATTGCTTTCTTAAGCTTTTGCTATTTTGATGAAGAGCATGTGACTGTTGAGCCATTTCCACTTGGGATAATGTTATGCCCAGATCGTCACCCCCAGAGAGACCACCAAGGATGAGCATACCAGAATGCAAAAGCAAGGTTTACTTCTGCTGCAAGTCATGACAGGGAACTCATCTCAAGCCCTCACTGGCAGTGAGGCAGGGAAGAGTTACTCTTTTGGAGAAGTTAGTTTTTGTAGGCAAAACCCATAAAATTTCTTAGAGAGGAGGGGGTTAGTATGGGTCCATCCTAGATTGGTCCAGTTTTTCCCGGGCCTGGATTTTATCTTATTCTAGCCTATCTGTTTGCCCTGTCAGGAGTTTTACAACCCATCTCTGGGGTCTGGTCATGTTATCTCCGGAGAGGGGCATCTCGTGGTTAATCGGTTACCATCAGACACCCTGACTTTGTTCTTTTGAAAAAAACCTGACTTCACCCTCTCCAGGGAGGGGGAAACTGACTCATTTTTAAGATATCTCTTTCTTCAGCTCTTTTGGGTTTCTGGGGAAACTGTTTGGATCTCTAGTGCTGAGATTAAAGGCGTGTGCCACCATATTTTTATCCCATTTGGTCTTGAGACAGGATCTCTATAGCCCAAACTGGCCTGTGTTAGGCCCAGATCATGTTCCCAAAGCCATCACTGGAGACTTTAGGTACAAAATGCTAAAGCAAGTTGTATTCTAAGTTTACAAGCCTCCTAGGCAGAGAGGCTCTTCCAAATCACAGCAGGGAAGTTGGAAGGAGTGCTCCCCTTTCTTTGTGAGGCTAGTTCTTAAAGGCACAGACCATATAATTCATTTCAACCTGCCTCCCTTTTTTAGTCTATTGGTCCAATGTCCTGACTTTGTGTTTTCCAAAGTCCCTATAGCAGATAACAGCCACCTGGGAAGAAGGGGTCTAAGTTCTTATCTACATTTAGGAATCCTGGTTTAAGCTTCTCTTTGTCTGTAGGGGATAGAGTGGTGGGGGGGGGGTTTACTGAGGTATCACAGATAATGCTATTATCTTTAACTTATCAGCCATTGCATTACCCTCAGCTAAAGGACCAGGAAGAATGGAGTAAGCTGTAATATGGCCCACAAAGCATGGCAGCTTTCTTTTGTGGAATAGAGTCTTGAATTTGTTGAAACATTTTCCTTCATTAGCTTACTCCGAGAAAATGCATTTTCAGGATTTAGTATTTTCACTTCATTAGCTTTAATTCCTGATATTAGCAGCTGTGATATTTAGCATTGATTTCTTACAAGGAACTTTCAGATGAAGCAACTACTTTTTAAGGACAGCTAGATTTTTCTGAAGTTTGTTCCCATCTATAAAGCAGTCATTTCTTTTTGAATGCCTGTTTCCTTGTCTCTTATTAGATTTGCAAAGTAATCATTCATTGCTGGCTGTTGTTCAAAAGGCAAAGTGTCAAATTTATGGCCTTATTTTCCCGTAAGTTTCTTCATATCTAAAACAATGCTCGGTGTATAAACTGCTTTCTCTTGCTTTCTTAATGATTTTAAAGTGGCTTGTTTGCTCTTATGGATAGCTTTTTGTCTGATCTGAGTCCTCAAGAGGTAAGATTAAGCTTTCTAGCATTGCTTTGAGAAGAAACTTCATTCTGAGCTGAAAAGTTTTGGGACAGTATCGTCAACTTTAGCTGAAAAACTATTTCCCAGAATGCATTTCTATTCATCAGCTCACTGTTAAGAGCTAGCTTATGGACTCCATTTCCCATGTTCTTTTTGGATCTGGGAGTCAACCTCCAGTTCTTTTACTGGACTTGCTTTAGAAGTTTTTGCTTTTGCAACAAGAGATTTGAACCAAGAGTTATGTTTTCAATTATGGGACATTGAGAGATTTCTATTCTCTCCTCAGCTGGCTTTAACAGGTGTCTTTCCTTCATTTGACACTGGCCCAGGATCAGAACTGCACCTGCCTTGTTAGCCAGCATTGAGGCTGGCATTCCTGATAGCAACTTTCCTTGGGGCTTGTGTTTACCTCAGCCAGTCAGTAAAAAACAAAACATTTACAACAGCTTTTCCATAGCTCCTTCAGAGAGATTTTCTCCCACTGATTTTATTCTCATTTTGCTTGTTCCTTCTCCCCAGATGCAGAGCTTCAGATATCTCAGGCTGCTCTGTTCCTCTGCTAGCTGCCTTTGGAGGTAGGGGCTTCCCCCCCCCCCCAATCTGCCTCAAACTCTTAGCAGCTTTCACAGGTTATGCATTTTCTGGGGAGAAATCTGTCCCTTCTGTTTCTTCAGAGTCTTTCTCCCTGACAGTTCCAAATTTGGTCTCAATTTATTCCCTCTACCCCAGAAACAGATTCCAACACTACAGTGGCGGTTTCCCTGCTACTGAAGGTAGGGGCTTTTTGTCCATTTGTTTTCTGGGTCTGAGTTTGCGTACAGACTGAAAATCTAACAAGCAAGGTTTTTGCCACCTCTAAGCTCAGGTGTTTTGCCTCATCAGGCCTTCACCTGGCCCAGTCCCCCAGTGGGTTGCATTTGTTTGTCTGGGTGCTCAAGGACAGAGCTTATGTCAGAGGCAATCACCCCTCAGGGCTACACTCCCTCATCTCACTGGAAGTCAGTTGAAACAAAGCTTTCTCAAAGATGCTTTCTCTGACAGAAAAAAAAGCTTTACTCCTGGATAGTTCTGTTCTGCCCTGGCTGGGCTCTTTCCCCAGACAGTGTTCTGACTCAGCAGCACAACTGCTTCAGACACAGTTCAGCTTTACTGTTTTCCCAGAAAGGTCCTTTCTCTGATAGGAAAGATTTTCTCAGATTTCTTTTTGCAGCTGTGGACCTATCAACCCAGGATTTGTAGGAAAGCAGACAACTGTGCTGTTCCCATCAGCTTTAGCTTTGTTTGTTCATTAGCAATCTTCCCCTGGGTCCTGCACCTTCCTGCCTCAGCTCTGTGCTCCAGGAAGTTTACAACTGCAGGAACCCTAGTATCCCTGAAATGCACTCCAACTCAGAGATGCTGGCCAGTCGCCTCTGGGTTTTTGGTCAGAAGAGAGGATACAATGCTAACAGTTTGCATTGCTTCAGGGGATCTTTGCTTAGGACGATTAGGAGCACCTTTTCATAGCTCACTCAGAAACAAAACCCTTGATGCCTCAGCTCAGCTATAACTGAATAGAGTTTGGCTTTTTTGCTTTTCTCAGGTAAAGTTTCCTGCCCTTTTGGGCTCTCTGTAGCTCTTTGCCCACACTCTCCCAAGCGTTTCCTTCAGGGGACTTTGACCCACTGCCTTTTACTAGCTTGAGAGAGAGCTTAGAAGAGGTTTTTAGGAACTCCATCCCTGTCTCCTATATTGCAGAGAGGATTTTTAAACCTTGAAAGACAACTTAGAGAGGTTTTGCTGTCTTAAGTTTGTTTTCCCTCAGAGGTAATCACAGGTGATTCCCATACTTCAGGTGATTCTAATTTTTCTTCTGAAGAAAAAGGCTTTAGTTTTTAAGTTTAAGAGAGCTTTTGAGAAAGATTAAGGCTTTTTAGAGAGATTTCCCCCCCCCCAAATTTTCCAAGAAAAGCTTTTTAGTTTAAGAAAGTTTTCCCAAGAGAGAAAGACCAACTTTTCCCAAACATTTGAACTTTAAACTTTGAATTCTTACACCCACATTTTTGCCTCAGGGAGAAATCACTTTCTCCTACAGCTTGGATTTAGCATTTCAGCTGTCCCCATGTCAAAAGCTTCCACAGGAAACTTTTTCTTCCCCATAAGCTCAAAAGAGCTTTTTTACTACCTATAAAGCTCAAAGAAAGATCCCCCACCCCAGTTTGTGTTCATAGCCCCCAAAGTTAGAAAATTGAAGAGTTTTTCTGTCTAGTTGCCTTACTTTTTTCTACACGATCTTACACTTCTAAGTTTTTCCTACACTATATTACTACACTATACCTTATACTTTTCACAGATAGAAATTGAGAAAGGGATAGAAGATAGAAAATTTTGCACTGTAGCTTTGGACATTCTTCCAATCCGTTTTTCCTTTTCTCTCGAGGATAAAACTCCTGCCCCTCAATAATATATATATATATATATATATTCCATAACATTGGCATGCCACTTTCCACTGACAGGGCTGACTCAGCATTTATTCCAAAAACTCAAACTATGATTTTCCTTTTTCTTTAGTCCCTATTACTATATCTTTAGTCCCTGTTCATTTGTCTTTAGCCCCCCTTTTTTCTCTTTAATCCCCCCATTTTTTCTCTTTAGTTCCCCCCTTTTTTCTCCTTAGCTCCCCCCCTTTTTTTTCTTTAGTCCCTGTTCATGGTGCCATTCTGTGTGGCATTTACCCACCAACCCCATAGCTCCCCAGAGTTTTCTTGAGTGCGAGCAGCAGAAAATATCAGAAGGATTTAGATTGTGGAAATAAACAGATAAAAAAAATAAAGAATAGCCTCGAGAGTAGCTGGAACCTATTCCAAAGGGCCCTGACTGTCTCTGCCTCTGAGTATTTATTGAGACGCCAAGGGGTAGGACAAAAGACCTCCTCCCCCAACACAGCCAAGTGCAGATCATTTCAGACACCTGCACTCAGGCCCGTGGCCCTAATCACCCTCTATGTGGACCTGCTGGGTAAAGCCATGAGGAACCTGAAAACAGGCTCCCACAGCCCTCCCCCATCAATCACTGATTAAGTAAATGCCTTGCAGCCAGATCTTATGAATACATTTTCTCAATTGAGGTTCACTCCTTTCGTACAACCCTAGCTTGAGTCAAGTTGACATAAAACTAATCAGCACTGGCATATTAAAATAAGTTTGATAAGGAAGCCCCAATCCAATATGACTGGTAGCCTTATTTGTAGAAGGTGTTAGGACACAGGCCCATATAGGGAGAAGGCTGGCTCAAAGGATGACAATGTTGTCACCTCTTTAACTCAGACTTCTAGCCTCCAAAGCCATTCCATATGGGAGTATTGAGTAGAAAACATGAAACTCCTTTCTTACAATCACTGAAAAAAAAAATCACTAAACTACAGGGCACGACTACTTCCTAAAGTTAAAGTAATAGCAACTCCTTCTCCTTTTCTCCTTCTCTTATTCTCCTTCTCCTTTTCTCCTCTTTCTTTTTTTTTTTTCCTTCTAAAACACAGTGGGGCAGGGCCTGACCATGTAGTAGCCCAGACTGATGTGGAACTCATAATCTTCCTGCCCCAGCATGTCGAGTCTATGATTACAGGCATTAGCTGTCGGACTCAGCCACGTGGCTAGTACTATTTCAAGATATGCAGCAAAGACATGCAATTGTTTGGTTTTAGATAAAATGAAGCATGAAAGAAGATACCAGATTACAAGTTTTTGTTTGGTCTTTCTATGGCCATCTAAGACTGACTGAAATTCTTAGTGGAAGGAAAACTTGAAGAAACTGAGAAGGTGGAATTAATACTCATGAAAACAAAGAAAAATATGGGGTGAGCAGGGAGATGAGTCACCCCATTGCAGACACTGAGAGAACTGAGGAGCAAGAAAAGATCCTGGAACCATTACTAGAAGTAGAATTGGGGGGTGGGGGCAGGTTCATAGGAAGCATGCTGGATGGAACAGAGTGTGGTGTCTGCTTCTACTTCCATGGAACCCGGTCGTGTCTTCTTTACATCAGACTCCATCGCTTCAGTTCACGACATTTTTGCTGGCATTCTAAAATGTCGAAAAGGTTGTAAAATTTTAAAAAGGAGCATACAACAGTTCAGTCCATTTAGTAATTATCCCTCAACATTTTCCACAATGTGGACTACAGCATAATAAGCTGTAAGGACAATGAGTAAGCAAAGGGTCTTTTAAAGCATAGTCTTCCTTCCATTTAATTTCCCTGGCTTTAGAGTGTCTGCTGCTCGGCCCATCTGTTGTTCTATTTTTTCATTGTTTTTGGCAAACAGATGCAGGAGGAGAACACTGTCGCCTTTTCTGTTTTATATAACCCTAGAGATACAATCAGAATGTTAGTCAGGTTTTTTTCCTTCAGTAGAAAAAAAGAAGAAGAAAACTGCAAAGGACTTAAAACACCAGAATAGTATTGGCTCTTGTCAATGGAAAACCAGACATTCTGTTGACACAACCTTCCAGGGCATGGGAATTTATGGGGTCATAACCTTTCATTCTATTTGAGCCCTTTACAGTTCTGCAAGCTGTAAACAACTGAAAAGATGAAAATGATTCAAAATTACACAGCTTTCACTATTAAGTCCAGAACATTTTCAGCTCTTCAAGTCAAATACTGTGTCATCAGCAATCATCAGCCTTTCCACTTTCCTTCAACCTCTGATCTACTATCGGGCCTATGGTCTGCCTACTACGGACAGTTTGCATAATGGGACCATGGAATACATAACCTTCTGTGCCTTGCTCCTTTGATAGAGGATAATATTTTCAAATTCACCCATATTATAGTGAGACTAGATGCATGTACCCCATTCAGGGTAAGATGGTGTCCTATCTTGGGATGTGCCACATTTTGTTTGCCACATTTATCAGTTGGCTAACATTTTGGTGGCTTCTATATTTTGAGTACTATAAATAATTTTGCTATGTTCAAAATTGGAATGATTCTTGTTTACAAAGATATAAATAAACCTGAAGATTCAATGGATTCTCTTCTCCTTTGTAGCTTCATTTCAGCATTTCTAGTAGCCTGCATGTGTGTCTTCTTTTTAGATTAATTAATGAGCTAAATTAAGTCTTTGACATGGATCTGCTTTTATATGTATGCAATCACCAAGGGTTTATCTTTTCCTTAATAATTCATTTAATACTTTTGTAAAGTGGCTTTCTTTAAGCTTAAATGAGCCTGGCTGTATATTAGTCTGACTGGAGTTTCTACTGAACATGAAAAATGTAAATTACTCTCAGAATGAGGAATAGCAGGGGATGGTTGGGGAATGGCAGATCTGAACTGACCTCTCCATACCCTGTACAAAAGTCTCAACTGTGTACATCTCCAACAAAACCAAAGCAACCTAGCTATGATCTGCATGCCATTTTTATCTCTGACAGTCAGCTGGACTTTCAAGTTGACACAGGACGATGAAAACAACAGGAACAATATTTTTCAGCTTGGCACTGTCGCAGCAACTAAAGGGACAGAAAATCCATCTCAGTTTGCCACTGCCTGCTGTTTGGCATGAACTCAACTGTTGTTCAAAGGTTCAGCCTCTGCTGGTTGTAGCAGAACACACCTGTATTCTCGCCAGTCAGGGGTAGAGGCAGGAGGACCTCAGGTTCAAGACTAGTCTAGGCTACATAGCCAGAGTCTTTCTCCAAAGAACAACCAAGTACACATACAAAAAAAAAAAATCTTAAGTGAACATTTTTTCTTTTCTGTTCATAAAACTGAAGAACAAGAACAGGTAAGTAAATATCTTTTATTTTTGTCTTCTGTGTGTAGCTTATGTGTGCATGCATGTTTTTACATGTATGTGGATATGTGTGTGTTAATGCATGTGGAGGCATAGTCTCTCAGTCAGAACTTTAGATAGCCTTGTTAGCCAGCGTATCTTGGGAACTCTGTCTCTACCTGTGGAGGCTGAAATTACCAAAAAGCCAACACATCCATGCAGTATTTATATGGATTTCAGGTGATCTGAACTGTCCTCATCTTATATGACAAGCATTCTAACAACTAAGCCATCTCCTCAGCACCTAGGAAAGTATCTTAATAGATAATACTTAAAGCATAATTTTCAAAATGTTTAAAAGTCAATAATTTTAAAATACATTCAAAATGGGTGGAAAACAAGTTTTTATTAAAGTCATTAACAAGTAGATGTTCTTTTGTAGTCAACAGAGTTGACTACACAGTCAAGTTAGGATTAGAAGGTATTGTCTGTCTGTAGAGTTAGGGAACTGAGGATTCCCAAACCTGTTGAAAATCCAGGTGTGGTGGTACACACATGTAATCTCAGCACTAGGACACTGAGACAGAAAAATCAAGAGTTTGAAGCCAGTTTGGGCCATATAGCAAGTTCAAGGCCAGCCTCAGCTACTTAGGAAAACTCCGTTTTTAAAAAAGGAAGAAGAGGAGAAGGATGGATAGAAAGAGAAAAAAGGGGAGGAAGAGGAGGACAAGAAGGAAAGTGAGGGCGTGGGAGGAAAAAATAGAGAACCTCTATGGATTGTGGGTCATTTTAAAAAATATTATAGTATTCTTCTTTGAAAATTTTATATATACATGCGCTGTACTTGGACCATGTTCACCTCCAATTCATGCTTTCCAACTTCTCCCAGATGCCCCAGTCCATGACCTTCATGTCCCTCCCAACTTTATAAACTTTTCTTTAAATGACTCATTGAGTCTGGCTAGTGCTGACAATATGTATGTAGATTTGGAGCCATCTACTGGAACATAGTTAGCCTACCACGAATCACAACCTTAAGAAAACTGACTCTCGGGCCAGGCCTAGAGAGGTATGCCTTTAATCACAGCACTTGGGAGGCAGAGGCAGGTAGAGCTCTATGAGTTTGAGGCCAGCCTAGTCTATAAAGTAAGTTCCAAGACAGCCAAGGCCATTACACAGAGAAACCCTGTCTGGAAATGACTCCTACCAAAAAGGAAAACTGACTCTCCCTTCCTTAGTAGTCATCAATTGTCAATAGCTCCACTCATGTGCCCCCCTCCATTCCATGTTGCAGTGCTGTCTGTTTTGACTTGATATGAATTGGCTTACTAATTGGTAGATTTCCATAACATTTTTTCATGTAGCCTAAATTTGACTAACCCATCCACTACTCTATCCTTTCTCCAATCCCTTCACCTCATCTCCAATTAACCCTTCAAGCCCAAGTATTTCCCTCTCTTCTTCCATAGCACATGCATTCTACATACCTCCAATTATAATTTTTACTTGGGTTATGAGGTAGTAAGCTTCCATACGGCCTTCCATATGCCTTTCTTTTGTATTACACCCTCTCTTCAAATTTCCTCCACAGTCTCTTACTCCTCCCTGCTTAAGTTTTTCAGTCTTTATTATTCTGCCTGTCTACTTTCATGTACCTGTAAACTAGTATCTCTGACTCTTACTGTATTACCCAAAGGCCCTTTTCTAGTCTCCTGGGTTCTACTTGTACTCAAGTTAAACACAAAAAGCAAGAGATTCGAAACTGGGATGTCCACATAAGAGAGAAAATGTGGAATTTATCTTTCTGAGCCTGAATTACCCTGTGGTGGTTTGAAAAAAAATGTACCCCATAGGGAATGGCACTATTAGGAGGTGGAGCCTTGTTGGAGGAAGACTGTCACTGTGCAGGCGGGCTTTGAGGTGTCATATATGCTCAAGCCACACCCAGTGAGACAGACTACTTCCTGTTGCTTACATGTCAAAATGTCAAACTGTCAGCTCCTTCTCCAGCACCATGTCTGCCTGCATGCTGCCATGTCCTACCATGATGATTATGAACTGAACCTCTGTAAGCCACCCAATTAAATGTTTTCCTTTCTAAGAGTTGCTGTGGTCATGGTGTCTCTTCACAGCAATGGAAACCCTAACTAAGACATACTCCATTCTATATACTTTGTTCCAACTTCATCCATTTACCTGTAAATGATGAATAAAATTTCATAATGTGTATGTACTGCATTTTTGTTATCCATTCATCTGTAGAAGGACTTTTAGGCTGGTTCCTTTCCCATCTGTTGTTGAGCATCTGTGACCAGGGATGTATAGGTATCTCTACAGTAGGATTTAAAGTCTTCAGGGGTATATGTCCAGGACTGTCAAAGCTTCATCACATGGCAGTTCTAGTTTTTTTTTTTTTTTTTTTTGGAAACCTCCAGTGTGATTTCAAAAGTGGCTGCACTAGTTTACACTCCTAACAACAGTATAGAAGAGCTTCCATTTCACCTTCAGCATTTGTTGTCCTCCTGATGATGGCAATCTGACAGGAGAGAAATAGACTTTTAAAGTAGGTTCAATTTCCATTTCCCTGATGACTAAAGACATTGAGCATTTTTCAAGTGTTTCCTAGCCTTTTCTTCTTTTGCATGTGCATGTGAGTACATGTACACACACACACACACACACACACACACACACACACACACACACATAATAAGTAAATGAAATGCAAAATTCTTTTAAGCAGACTCTCACTATGTAGTCCAGATTTGTCTTGAAACTCACTATGTAGACCAGACTTGGAAGCCTTGGCCTTCTAGTGTTCATGTGCAGCCATACCTGACCCAATGTGAAAACTACTTAAAGAACAAGCATGGGGAAAGCTTCCTTGATCTCCCCCCAACAAAACTGGAATCCTTTTCTGTTTTGCAGAATACTTGGGGCTGCTCATAGATCAGTATTTGTTTAGAGCCAAGAACATGATTTCAGTCTTTCCCAAGAGTTCAATACTAACCTGAAGGTCATAAAATGCTGAATACCTTCCTCCTGTTGTAATATTCTCTGTTGGGATTCAGAAGTATACCACCTTACTTGGTACTCTCTGGTCTTCTTATAAGGACATTTGTTGTTGAATTTAGGGTTCACAAGGTCAGTCCATGGTGATTTAATCTTGAGATCAGCCACTCATCTACAAAAATACTCTTTCCAAATAGGAACATATTCATGAGTGTCCTGAGCTAAAACTTGGAATATATATGTTTGGTTTCAATAATTTCATCCACCAAAAGCACTTTTCACCAATTTTAACTCTAATCACTCAACACACATATGTTCCAGACCCCAAATAATGAGGAGACAAACAGTATAGTATGGCTGGACACTGGTCTTTCATAACAGATGATACTTATATAGTTTACTCTAAATCATCAGTCATAAATTATAATATATATATATATATATGTCTTATCTACTCTGAAACCTCTCTATGTTAATTATTTTGGTAAATTCTAATAAAAATGTCATTACCGATATTAATTTTTCAATTGCCCCATCATTCAATAGATCTCAAGTACTTAGTTCAAGGCCATTCTTTTCAAAAAGTTTCATGACATGAAATGATTTTAATTAGTTTCAATGTATTTTCTTTCACTAGAAATTAGAATTGTGTAGAAGCATTGAGTTCAGTAAGAACCAATTTCTTCCAGTGACAGCAGCATCCATCTGCCTAATGCTAACAGTACTTTGTTTTAGCCTGGTTTTCCTGCAGAGTATAGCCTGAGAAATGCAGGCTACTTGTTAGAAAAATAACCTTTAGTGATTAGAGAAGGGCAGCAGGGCAAGAGGGAAAACAAAACAGGGATGTATTGCTGACTGAGCCAGTAAAATCAGCAACTGGCATCTTTTAAGCACATCTCAGGAACAAAGGAGGAAAGTATACTCCCACACTGGTTTCCATCTCTCACAGCCAAGGGTTCCCTGCACTCATCTACAATGCACATGTGCAGATGCTGAGCAGCTCCCAAGGGTGTTTCTACAAATTGGACATGGCTGATCTAAGTGAGATAGATCTCCTCAGAACTGGTCAAGGCATGTCCTAAACTTGTTACTCTAGTGGCAGAGAGTATGGGGCAGGACAAAAATGTTTGGTAGATTAGTACAAGAGCTGGTCAATATACTTCTACTTCTCCACTGAGTCTCTGAGACTTCTTACTAAGTTGGTTACCTTTAGCTAAAGAAAATTTACAGATTTGAGAACACTGTGACAGCATCAATCAGATAATTGGACTTTGACCTCAAGAAATCAGGCCTTTTACCTTAGAGAAGTCCTAACCTATATAAACAGAAAATAGTAACCAGACTTATGAATAGATGTGAGGATGAAATGAGAAACTATAAAGCTGTCAGGTTAGCCAGGTGGTGGTGGCACACGCCTTTAATTCCTGCACTTAGAAGGCAGAGGCTGGTGGGTCTCAGTGAGTTCAAGGCCATCCTGGTCTACAAAGTGAGTTCCAGGACAGCCAGGACTGTTACAAAGAGAAACCCTGTCTCAATAAATAAATAAATAAATAAATAAATAAATAAATAAATAAATAAATAAATAAATAAATAAAACCTCTCAGGCTAGGTGTCTTGGTTAAGGTTTCTATTGCTATGATGAAACACCAAAAATCAAGTTGAAGAGCAAAGGGTTTACTTGGTTTACACTTTTACATTGCAGTCCATCATTGAAGGAAGCCAGGTCAGAAATTCAAACAGGGCAGGAACCTGGAGGCAAGAGCTGATGCAGAAGCTATGGAAGGGTGCTCCCAATGGCTTGCTCAGTCTTCTTTCTTATAGAATTCAGGACCATCTGCCCAGGAGTGGCACCACCTACAATGGGCTGGACCCTCCATGTCAGTTAACAATCACTAATTTTTAAAAATGCCCTACAAGCCTGCCTGTAGCCCAATTTCACTGAGGCACTTTTTTCAATTGAGGCTCCTTCCTCTCCAGTGACTCCAACTTGTGTCAAGTTGACATAAACTAGCCAGCATGCTAGCAGATTAAATCAAAATCAGCCTTTTTATACATTTGGTGAATGGCCCCAAACTCAAACTGATTCTGACTCTAGCTACTTGAAGTTAGCACAGACACCACAGCTTAAGTTGCTCTCCCTCAAGACTGTCTTTCACTCTGGACACTAGCTTCAAATCTCCTATGATCCACAATCCGCCAGCATTTTTGTTAAGCAGCCTAAAATTTCAGGGCTTCCTATATGTCCCCAAGTTCAGTAATTGGCTAGAATGACTCACAGAACTCAGGCAAACGCAATTACCAAACAATAACAACAACATCAAAAAACCAAAACAACAACAGAAAAAAAAAACCCCAAAGATGTGAAAGTGGAAGGGGACTTAGTGAAAAAAGATGATAAACAAGAGTGGGATCGGGGTCAGATAAGGTTATAGGGGACAAAAAGAACCAAAATACACTACATACATGCATGAAATTTGCAGAGGTCTCTGTAACCTCCATGGCCAGCAGAGTATCTGAGGAAGACTAGAAGGCAATTTGGTTCAAAATGTCTAAAGTGCCAGTGTTGGTTCAAACTTTGGAAGTTTGGCCCCAAGTAGTTTATTTTAGACACATTTAAGCATAGCACAATTTAATGAAAACTTTTCTGAGTTTCAACTCAATCCTGTGTGCACAATAAAGCATTTATAAATAACTTTGAGGAACAAAGTAAACTAAAGATTGGCCATGATCACATCAAAACTCTTTGTAAAGTACACATTATACCTTCCACAAGGATAGAGTCTATAGACTGACTGATTAAAAACAAGCTTTTGATAAGGGTCTGGGGGAGCATCTAGTGTGGTCTTTGGCCACACAGATAGGACAAAGGTCATCAAGTTATAATTCACACCCACTTCTAGCCTTCTGGGCAGATAACAGATATTATATTCCTTTCTTTGGAAGAACAACCCTGCCATGCTAACATTCCAGGTTCCCCTAGTGCTTATCTGGGAGCACAGAGACCTCCATGCCTCTTACAGAAATTGTCAAGCATTTTTTCAATTTTTTTTAAAATAAAAGGACTAATTTATTATAAACAACAACTTCCACCACTGAGGACATTCTAAACTCTGCCAGGAACTACAGACAAAGATCAAACACATTTTTTAAAATTATTCAACATTGTGATACATAGAGATATTGACTGCTACAATCATTGTTCTCAAGCTGGAGAAGCTCTTCCACATATTTCTATCCCTCTACACCCTATACTGTTCTATTAGTTTTTCTTTTTTTTATTTAAAGAGTTAATATGGGGTTAGACATCACAGCGCACCCACATAATCTTTGCAAGGGGAGGCTGAGGCAGGAAGATTGGGAGTTTGAGGTCAGCTTAAGATATACAGTAAGATCCTGTCTCAGTAATTTTTTTAAAACGGCAAACTGTAAAAACTTTTAGTATCATAGGAAGTAAAGAAGCAACAGTTCAATTTAATTTTTCTTGACAAATGCACAAAGTGTTTCTATTTTACTGATGTTTGAAATACAAAATATAAGCAGTCATGCCTTAGAATGTTCTAAATTGAATCACTGGACTAAATAAAATGGGGTTATCTAGGTCTAGATAGGCCATCAACAGTTCTTGCTCTCAAGGCATTAAAATTCTAGGCAGAGACATGACATTAACATGATACTCACTAGAAGGAAAGATAAATAAATGTTCCAAAGAGCAGGCCAAGTCATATTGTGAGGAAGTTCCTGAGTAAGTTAACAAATGAATTTAATAAATAATAAATTCCAGTGAATAATAAACCCTGGATTCAGAGATTTAAGAAAGTGTTTACAGGCAAGCTTCACTCTCATGGTTAGTAGGATTTAAACCTTTCTTGGGAGGATAAGACATTTAAACCAATAGACCATCAGTAACTCATCTCTGGGGGTGAGAGTTAAAAGTGTGGTCCAAGAACAATTCATCTTTGCTGGACAGCACACACACAGCAGCACAATCAAGTTTATGAGGGTCTTGTGTTAGACTGTGTTCTGCTCAGTAGCGATGAGCTATGGAGATCTGTTGAAGAGTGAATTGTATTAAAGGAAAGAAGGAAAGATCCCAAAGTCAGCATACAAAGGTGGAATGTGAAGTTGATAAACTAAGGAGGATCGATTCAGGTCATCAAAACCTTGTGTAGAAATAGGTAAAATAAAGAGGAAAAGGTGAAAATTATGTACATTTTTGAAATCGCTAAAGTGAAGAGGGCCAAGAAGATAGTTGGAATGAAAACCAACTGCGCTCTGAATCAAACAGAAGCTAACTACATAAATCTTCACTGGGGGTTTCTCCTTAAGAACATGCCTTGCCATTCTGCTAATAAGTAAAAAATCAGACCCAAGTGAAGTGACAAGTTATTAGAGGTGGAGCTAGTGGTGTTTACAGCAGCTCTACCTTAGGACTGCAAATGGTGAGGAAAGCACTTACTAAATTCTTAATAAAAATGCTTAAATCAAACGTTCTGTTGCCAGTTTCTGGGCTCCAATGAGATTTCTTTCTCTGATTGTCTTTAATAAATTAGCTGGTGGCTTGTCCACATGAGCATGGGCCATGTCTCTCCTATAGGCATCACTATGTAAAAGAAGCCTCAGGCAGGAAGAACAAGCCTCTCCCCTAAGAAAGCTGAAGGATTCAGAATGCTGGCCCAGAATCTCAGCACTGATTGCAACCTGTGCACCTGACCCTCACTTAAGAAGCTTGGGTCTGACTAGGCAGAGTGTAAGAATAGCACAAAACCAAAATTCATTTGCAGCATTTCATTTGAACTTTACACCTCAAGAGATTTTTTTTTTAAGACTTCATTATTATTGTTCTACATTTGAGAAAATAGAGTAAGACTGGGCTTGTCTGCGTGTGTGTGTGCGCGCGCGCGCGCGCGCTCATGCATTGTTGAAACATGGTCTCTTGGTTATCTTCCAACTTGCAGCCGCCTGCCTCCTTTCCGGACTGTGATGCCAACCTTGGGCCACTACATGGGGATTAAGATGGAAAAATTTTAATGCCGTTAACTCTTCTAACTGTTCTGAGTGGGAGAGGCAATGATGTGAGCTCTTTCTGAACTAATGTTTTCCTATCTAATGCATTAATGATTCATTCACATGATACATTTACTGAGTCTACTTTCTGCTGTGGAATAATCCTTCTGTACACTGTGAATATGTATTATGCTCATTGGTTAATAAAGAACCTGATTGGCCTATAGCAAGACAGGATAAAGTTAGGCAGGACAATCAAACTTAGGATACTGGGATGAAGAGGGGCAGAGTGAACAAGTGACCAAGAGGGACAGAGGGAGCAAGACATGCTGGAGAGCAGGTAAAGCTGGCCGGGCGGTGGTGGCGCATGCCTTTAATCCCAGCACTTAGGAGGCAGAGCCAGGCGGATCTCTGTGAGTTCGAGGCCAGCCTGGGCTACCAAGTGAGTCCCAGGAAAGGTGCAAAGCTATACAGAGACACCCTGTTTCAAAAGAAAAGAAAAGAACAGGTAAAGCCATGAGTCACATGGCAATACACAGATTAATAAAAAATGAAATAATTTAAGTTGTAAGAGCTAGTAATAAGCCTGAGATATTGGCCAAACATTTATAATTTATATTAAGTCTCCAATTCAAGTATGTGGGAAGCAGCTGGTCAGGACAGGAAAACTCTTCATACAAATTTCTACATTTAATACATTTAGTGCTTGAACAAGAGGACAATCATTTTTACTAGAAATAGCACCATATTTTCCAGGCCCTTAAGTAATATGTCATTTTGTTTTGATTGATCAACAGTTCACTTATTATTCCTAATTAAACAAAGTATAACTCCTCTAGGACAAGGGAAAGTCTCTATCAATGATAACAGACTTTATTGGGAGACAGTCCTTAGAGAGGTACAAAGTTATGAAACTACTTTATAAAAGATGGGGTTTTAAATCATTATGGAAAAATGGTTGAAAGGTTTACATAATTTATATAACCACCAATAAAGAGGAATCATAGCAATACATAGATGGCGCCAATAGCAGGAGAATGTGAACTGGAGTTTGCTCTGTACTGCAGCAGCCTAGGTCCATTCAGAGATCCCACTCAGATCAAGCTAGGTTTTTGACTGTCTTACAGACAAGAATGTCAGGAAAAACCGTGATTAAGCAGACTTGGAGTTCATTACAAAGGGGTTTTAACACAGATTTAAGTATGGTGGTGACTAGAGAGGCACCCAGGGAAAGGATAGTATACAACCCAAAGACAAATGTGGGTTTTTCAGGAGAATTGCATTTAAAAGTGTCTAGAGTTTCTACTGCTGTGAAAAAACACCATAACCAAAAAGCAAGGTGGGGTGAAAAGGGTTTATTTGGGTTTTACTTCCATATTGCTGCTCATCATCAAAGGAAGTCAGGACAGGAACTCAAACAGGGAATAAACGTGGAGGCATGAGCTGAGGCAAAAGCCATGGAAAGGTGCTGCCTTCTGACTTGCTTCACTTGGCGTGCTCAGTCTACTTTATTATAAAACCCAGAACTACCAGCCTAGGGATGTGTGGGAGCCCGTTCTGGGGTTCCTCGTGGCTTTACCCAGCAGGTCCGAATAGAGGATGATCAGGATCACGGGCCTGAGTGCAGGTGTCTGAGATGGCCTGCACTTGGCTGTGCTGGGGGAGGAGGTCTTTTGCTCCACCCTCTTGGCGTCTCTATAAAAACCCTGGGCCAGAGACAGTCGGGGCCCGTTGGAATAGGTTCCAGACCCTCTCGAGGCTATCATTTATTTTCTATCTGTTTATCTCCACAAGATTCTCCGCTATAAATCCTTCTATCTAATATTTCCTGCTGATCGCACTCAAGAAAACTCTGGGAAGCTGTGGGGGTGGTGGGTAAACGCCCCACAGAATGGCGCCGTGAACAGGGACTAAAGAAAAAAAAAGGGACTAAAGAAAAAGGGAAAAAAAGGGACTAAAGAAAAAAAAAGGGACTAAAGAAAAAAAGGGACTAAAGAAAAAAGGGACTAAAGAAAAAAGGGACTAAAGAAAAAGGAAAAGGGACGAAAGAAAAGGAAAAAAAGGGGGACTAAAGACAAATGAACAGGGACTAAAGACAAAGTAATAGGGACTAAAGATAAAGGAAAATAATAGTTTTATTACAGAGTTTTTGGTGAAAGTGCTGAGTCAGCCCTGCCAGTGGAAAGGCATGCCGGTGTTATGAAAAAAAAATATATTTTATATATATATATTTTTGGTGAGGCAGGGGTTTTATCCTCGAGAGAAAAGGAAAGAGGACTGGAAGGATGTCCGATGCTGCAGCGAAATTCTCTTCTGTCAAAATTTTCTATCTTCTATCCCTTTCTCAAATTCCATCTGTGAAAAATAAGTAAGGAATAGGGTAGTAATATAGTTTAGGAAAAACTTAGAAGTGTAAGATTGTGTAGGAAAAAATAAGTAAGGCAACTAGACAGAAAAACTCTTCAATTTTCTAACTTTGGGGGCTTTGAAAGCAAACTGGGGGAAAAAATCTTTCTTTGGGCTTTTCGGGTAGTAAAAAAGCTCTTCTTTGAGCTTATGGGGAAGAAAAAGTTTCCTATGGAAGCTTTTGACCTGGGGACAGCTGAAATGCCAAATCCAAGCAGCAGGAGAAAGTAATTTCTCCCTGAGGCAAAATTGGGGTGTAAGAAGTCAAAGTTTAAAGTTGGGAAGTTTTGGGAAAAGTTGGTCTTTCTCCTGGGGGGAAAAATCTTTCTCTTAAACTAAAAGCTCTTCTTGGAAAATTTTGGGGGAAAAATCTCTCTAAAAAACCTTAATGTTTCTCAAAAGCTCTCTTAAACTTAAAAACTAAAGCCTTTAACTTTCTCAGGACAAAAATTAGAATCACCTGGGGATATTAGTGTGAGAATTACCTGCGAGTAGCTTTAAGAAAAAATAAAGACCTCTTGATCAATATGGGGCAGGAAAATAGTAAGCAGACCTTTGAAGAGTCACTTGCAGAGAGACTAAAAAACAAAGGTGTTAAGGTGGAACTACAACAAGTACAGAGGTTCTTACAGTTTGTTGAGGAATTGTGTCCCTGGTTTCCTGAGTATGGGAAGCTGAATGAGGATTCCTGGGAGAGAGTTAGGGTTGAAATACAAAAATACTATGAAAAACAGGGGCCAGAAAATGTTCCTGTGGAAGCCCTTGGGCTGTGGGCATTAATCTGGGATAATTTAGATCCTAACCCTGAAAAGCAGGAGGGGTCCTTCCCTAAGGCAGAGGAGGTAGAGACAAAACCCTCTGCTCCGCCAGCAGAACCTGAAAACCCTTGTACAGCACCGATTAAACAGGGTCCGGTTTCTCTTGGCCTTGACGATAAGTTTAAGGAACAAAAATCTTGGAATAAGACAAGGGAGGAACTGAAAAACTTGAAAAGCCTAGTGACTTCTCTTACTCAAAAAATAGAAACTCTCCAAGTCTCTCCTCTTCCCTCTGTAGGGGTGGAACTAGACTCACCTGAGGAGGCCTCTTTTAGAATGGAAAAGTCACCTGTAATTGCCATAGCACAGAGATCCTCTGAGGCAATGCGAACCCTCTCTGTCAAAGCTACATCTCCTCTTCAAGCTAGCCTCCGGGAAGCTGCTAGTAAAGGGGAAGAAATTCAAGGCTTTCAAATGTTTCTGGTCCTGGAAGAGCAGGACCGTCAGGGTAATATCTTAAGAGTGCATGTTCCCATTCCTTTCAAACAGCTTAAGGAGTTAAAAACAGCATGTAGTCAATATGGCCCAACTGCTCCTTTTACAACAGCATTGCTAGAAAGCCTGGCTTTAGAAGTTTTGCCCCCGGGTGATTGGAAACAAATGGCCCGAGCATGTCTATCTGGAGGTGACTATCTGCTGTGGAAAAGTGAGTTCGTGGAACAGTGTCAGGCCACAGCTGAAATAAATCGGGCACAACAGATCCCTATCACCTTTGATATGCTCGCTGGGGAAGGCCCTTATCGAGAAACAGGTCAACAGTTAAACTTTGATATAGCGGTGTATGCTCAGGTTCAGGCCGCTGCCAAAAGGGCTTGGAATATGCTTCCATCATCAGGAAGACAAACTGAGGATTTGTCCAAGATAAGGCAAGGGCCTGATGAGTTATTTCAAGATTTTGTTTCCAGATAATGCAAACGGCTAGCAGATTAATTAGTGATTCCGAAGCTGGACTTTTACTTGTAAAACAACTTGCATATGAAAACGCCAATGCAGCATGTCAGGCCGTGATACGCCCTTTTAGAAAAAAGGGAAACATTTCTGACTATATCCGACTTTGTTCTGATATAGGACCATCATACAATCAAGGGATAGTCATGGCTGCAGCATTACAAGGAAAAACGGTTAGGGTTGTTCTATACCAGCAAAGACGCCCTAATTCCAGACAAGGGAAAGATATTGGACCTCCTGGAAGTTGTTTTGGGTGTGGACAGATGGGGCATTATATTAGAAGTTGCCCTAGCAAGAGAAGGGGCTTCGGATCTGTAGTGGGTAGCCATTCCAGCTTGGTTCTGGAAGTTCCAAGCCCCATTGAGACTCTGGCAACTGTCACGCCTACGAGGCGGGGCGAGGGGAGGCGCCTGGGGACCCAAGAGCTGGATGGGCCAGCGCTCGCTCTGGGCGCTCTCTCGGTGCCGGAACGCTGACCGGTGCAGATTGACTGTGCAGAGCTCCGGAGAACACCGCTGGACTGCATTACACCTTCCCCAGACCCTGCGACCTACCCATTACTTAATTTGTGAGTTACACCATTAAATAAATATCCTTTTAACTACGTGGAGTGGCCAAAATAATTTCTCCAATATCTGGCGCTCACGTGGGGCAAACTCCAAAGGCCTGGGCGGCTCCCGCCGTCTCCTCCCTAGCTGGCGGGTACCTAAACCCGCCTGCAAAGTTCCATATAACCAGGGAACACCTACACGGTTCCATTCCCGAAAAAGGGTGCAGCTAGTCCGATCTCAATTCCCTAGCTTAGCCCCAGACCAGCGAAAGAGGCAGGAGAGTGCTAGCTCTGATTTCCGCCATCTCCGCCATTTCCGCCATCTCCCTCCGACTCCAGCCAAGATCGCCAGCAGGCCCTGTTTCGGAGCTGTACCAACGCCACCTGCTGGCTGAAAAGTGCTACTACACGAAAGGTAAGCATATTGTTTCAAGTAAAGGTACTTGATAATTTTACACCTTAAAACTGACTAACAAATTTTGAGTAATTCGTGTAATATGGCCTGACAACATTACCTCACAAGAGTTTAAAAACCTTTTTGCCTGTATGATGAATGACATCTTAATGGAAATATACGACATTCCTAAGGCATATCTGGGCTATACCATTTTGGCATTCATCATAATAATTCACACAGTGTTCAAACACTGCTTTAATAACAAAGATGAGTCATTATTGGGACTGATACAGGCTTTAAAAGATAGCAATGAAGGCTTACAGAAAAAGATTCTCTCTCTGGAATCTGCTTTCAAAGATAGCAATGAAGGCTTACAAAAAAAAGATTCTCTCTCTGGAATCTGCTTTAAAAATAGCAATGAAGGCTTACAGAAAAAGATTCTTTCTCTAGAATCTGCTAATCAGGATTTACAAAACAGGCTTGTACCCAAAATTGATTTTATTGATAATAAATATGAATATTTAATGGATAGAACACTAACTCTCCAGAGTGAAGTTGTGGCTACTCAGACAGTATATAAGGAAGAAAGATTATCGTTAATTGATAGGATAAGGTCCATGGAATCATGTGTTTCTGAGGAACATAAAAACTTCTATGATTCCATGAGAAATCTGGAGTCCCTTGCAAGAGAGGAAGTTCACTCCCTAGAACAGACCCTAGGTGCTCGTTTGCAAGCCCTAGAAGAAACTCTCAGTAAACATGACAAGGGAACTAATAAGCAGAAGGTCAAGACCATAGAGGTTGTAACATCTCCAAATGGCTCTCATACAATGGCTTATCCTGTTATTGTCCATGAGAAGCCAGCAGATGACACACACCCAGAGCCATATATGACATATACATTACAACCAATTTCAACAAGGGACTTTAAAAATATAAAGGAAGCAGTAGTTACATATGGAATACA